>NC_068983.1:55046535-55047408 GCF_001194135.2 Octopus bimaculoides
GTAGTGGTGGTAGCAGCAATAGTAGTAGTAGTAGTAGAAGAATAGTAGTGGTAGTAGTAGAAGAATAGTAGTGGTAGTAGTAGTAGTAGAATAGTAGTGGTGGTAGCAGCAATAGTAGTAGTAGTAGTAGAAGAATAGTAGTGGTAGTAGTAGTAGTAGTAGTAGAAGAATAGTAGTGGTGGTAGTAGTAGTAGTAGTAGTAGTAGTAGTAGAATAGTAGTGGTGGTAGCAGCAATAGTAATAGTAGTAGTAGTGGTGGTGGTAGTAGTAGAATTGTGGTGGTGGTAGTAGTCTTATGGTAATCTTATTGTACACAGAACTCAGGTGCACTACAACGTATTTGTAGATATTGAATCCTTCGGCTTGATGACATTTGCTTTTTGTTTGTTTTGGTTTTATTGATCACTAGAAACTCTAAATCAATTAATTTATCAATTTAAAAAATTTTTTCTTATCATCTTCAGGGAAATGACATCCTTAGCAATATAAGTCAAGATGAATATCGAAATATCGTCCGAGTTCTTGAAGGTTCCATTTTAGCCACAGACCTGGCTTTATATTTCCGGTAAAAAAAAAAATAATTTTATTTTTCTATCTTTTATTTTCTTTTTCTTTTTTTCTCAGATCATCCAGAAATACATGAAATTAACCATGCTGTAGCATTTCTGATACCAACATGTCTGAGACTGATCCAGGTTCTATGCCACAAGCTCCCTGTTTTAAAGTAATCTAAATACATTGGTGCAGGCATGATTGTATGGTAAGAAGCTTGCTTCCTAACCACATGGTTCCAGGTTCAATCCCACTGCATGGTACCTTGAACAAATGTATTCTTGTATAGTCCTTTTTTCAGTTTGTCTCCCAAATCTATTC
>NC_068983.1:55048067-55051078 GCF_001194135.2 Octopus bimaculoides
ATGTATTAGTATAACGCTTGGGAATTGAAAAAGTCTTTAACGTTTCGAGCCTATGCTCTTCCACAGAAAGAAACAAGGAGAGAAAAAAATGTGTATGGTGGTTAGCGATCTATCATGGCGAATATATATATATATATATATATATATGCTTTTAGGCTTTCACTTCATACACACCAGCTCAATTTGATTCGTTCTCATGTCGCCCCCTCAAAATAAGGGTAGAAGAACATCGCAAAGCTGTGACACGAGAAGTCTTAGAGGACAATTACATGTTTATTTTATCTAATGTAATATTGTTATCAACTTCTGGAGATTATTGACACAGGTCCTGGGGCTGATAGGGCAAGTTAACTAGTTTCTTTGGTGTATAAGAAACTGAGATCACAACATTCCCCATGAACAGAATGCCAATGTGTCACAGAATTTACCTGTTTACGGCTGAGTGGACTGGAACAATGGGAAATGAAGTGCTTTGTTCACAAACTCAATACACTGTCAAGTCTGGAAATCGAAGCTACAATCTTATAATCACAAGTACAACCCTTTAACCAGTAGGTCACATGTCTTCATTTACGTTATAGTTAATTTGGATAATTAATGAGTTGGATGTGGTGCTGAAAAAAGAGCAATAACTCTTGAAATATGCATGTACACACCACCCATTACCTATTTTTTTGGAGGGGAAACATATTAAATATAAATCCTTGTACTATTCTAATGTAGAAACAGTTGAACCATCACATAAAGTGATGTCAAAATATTTTTCAAATGAAATTTTTTAATTTTTTTTTTATCTGCTTTATTTAATTTCTAGTGATAATTTTGTTGATTCTCTTTGAACCTAGGAACCGAACGGAGTTCTTTAATCTGGTAAACGAAGAAGAAAACTGTGATTGGACAAATGAAGAATCAAGAGAACTCCTACAGTAAGTAAATAAAAATATCGATTTGATGTATTATGTATCAGAAAATCTCTTATTCAAAGAGAAGAGTGACAAAAAGAATTAAATCTCATAGATGGTTAGATGAAATGCCATATTTGATGGTATATAATATGCAGGTTCATCGTCATCACCATCATCATTGTTTAACATCTGCTTTCCATGCTAGCAGGGGTTGGACAATTTGACTGAGGACTGGTGAACCAGATGGCTACACCAGGCTCCAATCTGATTTGGCAGAGTTATGCCACCAGCACGAAGGCCAGTCTGGCAGTACTGGCAACGCAAAAAATATTCTGAAGTCACCTCAGGCCTTATATACAAAGTTGGGTTTTAATGCATTAAAAAAATTTTGTTCATGAATATTCTCTACTGAAATTGAGGTGCATCTAATATACCTGTTCGCTTTTTATGCCATTAAACAAGGTAAAGCTTAAGCAGTGGTTCTCAACTGTTTCCTTATCTATAGACCCCTTTGTTTAGCATTTTATTCTGGTGGACCCCCATAGCCATTCAACGTTTAAAAACTAATTTTATACATACTTTTTTCAAAATTCCTATTTTGTCATTCACTCATTCACTTGTATAGGTTGAATTGTGTAAAACATTAAAGAAAGAAATGTAGATATTTCTTGCAATACATGCATCTAAATGAAAACTTTTTATGGACCCTTAAAATACTTCTATGGATCTCTAATTTACTACTTTGCTAGCATGGACCCCAGTTAAGAACCAGTGATTTAAAATATAGTTTGATACTTATCACACATCATAAGCCAAAAGTAGACCTGTGAAGTGGGACAAGCAGAGTTATGTGCCTTGCTAGTGAGCAAATATTATAGTAAAATTAGCAGTTGTGACTCTGGTACTAAATAATTCAACATCTTTATCTGATTGTCATTTATTCATCATCATCATTATCACCGTATAACATCTGCTTTCCATGCTAGCATGGGTTGGACGATTTGACTGAGGACTGGTGAACCAGATGGCTACACCAGGCTCCAATCTGATCTTGCAGAGTTTCTACAGCTGGATGCCCTTCCTCATGCCAACCACTCTGAGAGTGTAGTGGGTGCTTTTACGTGCCAGTGGCACGAAGGCCAGTTATGCGGTATTGGCAATGGCCATGCACAAAATGGTGTATTTTACGTGCCACCTGTACAGGTGCCAGTTCGGCGGCACTGGCAACGATCTCGCTCGAATGCCTTTACACGTGCCACCGGCACAAGTGCCAGGAAGGTGACGCTGGGCACAGGTGCCATCACGATTTCGCTTTCGCTTGTCCCAACAGGTCTTCGCAAGCCGAGTTTAGTGTCCAATGAAGGAGACAACATTGGCATGGGTGCCAGTCGTCGAATTCTAAAATCATGCTCTCTGACATAGTTGCATTCCCTGCTCCAAATTAGGAATCAAAACCTATAATTATGAAGCAAATAGAATATAGGTGTCTGCTTACATGACTTCTTGTTCTTTTTTCATCTTTACATCATGTAATGGAACACTACTTCTTCATTTAATAAGAGGACAAAGATCCTTCCTGAGACACATAGACTCATGGGGCTGGTTTCCTAGTTTCTGTGGCGCATATATTTCCCCACTGGACAGGACACTGGTTCATCACAGGATTCTCATTTTTACCTACTGAGTGAACTGGAGTAATATGAAATAAAGTGTCTTGCTCAAGGACACAACACATCACCTGGTCCAGGAATTGAAACCAGAATCTTACTATCACAAGTCTAATACCCTAACTTCTAGGCATGGGTCAGACAGTTTGACAGGAGCTGGCAAGCCAGAGGGCTGAACTAAGCTCCAGTTGTCTGTTTTGGCCTGGTTTCTATGGCTGGATACCCTTCCTGTCACCAACCCTTCTTGTTTCTAATCAAGACAATATTTCCCTATGGTCAGACATGTTTTCACAGAATGTGGAAAATGAACGACACTGCTTGTATGATAGTGGCACTCGTTTACAATTACTGTGCCCTGTCAAAACAAGGAGACACAAACCTGCAAACACCCATAAATGCATGCATACATAAACACACAAACATACACACACACTCTTTC
>NC_068983.1:55051954-55055768 GCF_001194135.2 Octopus bimaculoides
TATATATATATATATATATATATGTGTGTGTGTATATGTTTATGTGTCTGTGTTTGTCTCCCGCAACATCACTTGACAACTGATGCTGGTGTATTTACATCCCCATAACTTAGCAGTTCGGCAAAAGAGACCGATAGAATAAGTGCTAGCCTTGCAAAGAATAAGTCCTGGGGTTGATTTGCTCGACTAAAGGTGGTGCTCCAGCATGGTCACAGTCAAATGACTGAAATAAGTAAAAGGGTATAAAATAGGCTTCTTTCAGTTTCTGTCTAACAAATCCACTCACATGGATTTTGATCAGCCTGGGGCTGTAGTAGAAGACATTTGCCCAAGTTGCCATGCAGTGGGACTGAACCTGAAACCACGTGGTTAGGAAGCAAACTTCTTAACAACACTGCCATGCCTATGCTTACATCATGATAAACACGATATGTTGCAGGTGGCATGTCGCTGAAAAATCTCTGCCCTAATTTCAGTTTTAGTAAGAAGTCTTAAAAAACAGATAAATTTCTGCCTGTCACCATGACAACAGAACTTATATCAGTCTGAATGTCATGCCCTTCCTTTCCTTGTTACTATGGCAACTGCTGATGTCAGTTTGATTTTTACTTGCTTTTGTTTCTTTGTTTTTGTTTTTTTAATTGAATCTGTTTCAAAGAATTATGTTATCATTTCCATAGAATATTATGAAAGGTTTTTAAAAAAAAAAAAACTTAAGTTCATTCCATTGATCTCGATACTAACTCACTTCCATCTACTGCAGCATCTTTTCTGGCTCCTCTTTACAATCTGAGTTCAAATCCTGCCAAGGTCAACATTACCTTTCATTATTTCAGTGTCTATAAAATAAAATACCAGTCATGTACTGAGGACAGTGTAATTGACTAATCTACTCTCCTTGGAACTGCTGTGTATCAAAATTTGAAAATTCTGATTATTGTTGCTATTGTTATTATTCTTATTATCATTACCATTATTATTATTATTATTATTATTATCATTATTATTATTATTATTATTATTATTATTATTATTATTATACAAGGTGGCAAACTGGCAGAATCGTTAGCACATTGGACGAAAGTGGTATTTCACCTGTCACTACATTCTGAGTTCAAATTCCACTGAGGTCAACTTTGCCTTTCATCTTTTCGGGGTCGATTAAGTGCTAGTTACATACTGGGGTCGATGTAATCAACTAGCCCCTCCCCCAAAATTCCAGGCCTTGTGCCTATAGTAGAAACGATTATTATTATTTTGAAACAAATTCGATGACTGGCACCTGTGCCAGTGGAGCGCTAGCAGCACCATCCAAGCGTGATCATTGCCAGAGCAGATGTTTGGCTTCCATGCCAGTGGCACGTAAATAGCACCATTTGAGCGTAATCGTTACCAGCATCGCCTTACTGGCATCTGTGCCGATGGCACGTTGGAAAAAGCATTTGAGCGAGGTTGTTGCCGGTGCCGCTGGACTGGCTCCTGTGCAGGTGGTACGTAAAAAACACCATTTGAGCATGGTCGTTGCCAGTACCGCCTGACTGGCTCTCGTGTCGGTGGCATGTAAAAGCACCCACTGCACTCTCGGAGTGGTTGGCGTTAAGAAGGGCATCCAGCTGTAGAAACTCTGCCAGATCTGATTGGAGCCTGATGCAGCCATTCAGTTCGCCAGTCGTCAGTCAAATTGTCAAACCCATGCTAGCATGGAAAGCGGACCAATTCCTAGACCTGGTGGTGCGTTGTGTTCTTGAGCAAAACACTTTATCTCGTGTTGTTCTGCAGTCACTTCGACACCTGATTTGTGGCACCCTTGTGCCCCTGTTCAGGCAAAGTCAATTTGATGGAGGAAGTGAGCTAATGAGGGGCATGAACATTTGATCCAATGGAAATATTATTATTATTATTATTATTATTATTATTAATTTTGCTTATTTTTCTTTTCCAGAGCTATGATGATGACTGCCTGTGATGTCTCAGCAATAACAAAACCATGGGAAATACAACAAGAGGTGAATTTTTTATTTCAATAGATTTAATAATGCAATCGCAAAGATCGGTTATCTAGTTTTTTTTTTTAAATGGTGTAGAACGGTTAGGATTGAAATGCTTTGGTGCCACCAAAATTTGGCGTTGCTGATTCTGCACTGTCTTATTTGACATTACTCATGTTTTTCGTTCTCTCTCTCTTCCTCTCTTTCTCTCCCCTCCTCTCTTCCTTTCTCTCCCTCCCACTCTATCTCTTATCTCTGCTCCCTCTTCCATACCGCCCCTCTCTTCCCTCTCCTCCTTGTGTATGTTTGTGAGCATATTTCTCCCAGTGTATTTGAAGAGAGGATAATTGTTTTTGTTTACTGTGTTCAGTTAAATTGTAATGTCTCTTTCTCCTCCTCCTTTTCTCCCCTCCCTGTGTACATATTTCTGTTCACGTAAGCGCTGCTTGTGTGTGATTATGTGCGTTTCCCTCCAGTGCCCTAAAAGCACTTCTGCCAAAACACACTAAGTCTATCACTCATGACACAGCAGCACTTCAACCAGTAAATCTGGCTCTTATCTCCTTATTATATTTTCAATGGAAAGTCACTTGAAAATTATCAACAATTTGATGATAATTTCTGGAAAACATCAAGAATTTGGAGGGTTTTTGTAGAAGGTTTTAATTCAAATATAAATACTTTAAAGCAGGCAGTTTAATATTGTTGAGCTCAAGGCAGTGTCAGGTGAATTCACTGGTATAATCATCATCATCATCATTGTCGTTTAACGTCCACTTTCCATGCTAGCATGGGTTGGATGGTTTGACTGAGGGCTGGCGAGCCAGAAGGCTGCACCAGGCTCCAATCTGATCTGGCAAAGTTTCTACAGCTGGAGGCCCTTCCTAACACCAACCACTCCGAGAGTGCAGTGGGTGCTTTTTATGTGCCACCAGCATGGGACCAGTCATGCGGCACTGGCATCAACCACGCTTGATTGGTGCTTTTTATATGCCACCATCATGGGTGCCAATCAGGCGGTACTGTCATCGGCCTTGACAACAACTTCACTTGCCTCAACAGGTTTTTGCAAGCGCAGTTTATTGCCCAATGATTGAAGGGTACCCTTAATCTAAATATCTAATTTTCTTGCATTGGGTTGTTTGACAGGATCTGATGAGTCAAACTACTGTGTCATAAACCATTGTCTACTTTGGGATGTTTTCTATGGGTGGATGTCCTTCTTAATGCCACCTACTTCACAATGTGTACTGGGTGCTTTTTTTAACGTTTCCAACTGTGTGCGTGGTATATTCCTTCATATCCAACCGGCAACAATATTTCACTCCTATCTTTATTATCAGCAAACACCCTGACAACTGTACATCATGTTAATGTCATGTGATGGGCTACAGTAGTAGTTTTCAAATGGGCAAACTTCACCCCAGGAAAATCTTATGTCTTCCTATCTTCTTTATTAATGCCCCCAGTTTTTTTTTTATTTGATTTATTACCAAAAATCTTTTTTTATACAACTTTGTCTGATACTAAATATATAAAAAAATTTTATTACAATATTTAAAAGACATTCCAGTTTTGTATATGTGTGTATGTATGTTTGTCTCCCCATCATCGGTTGACAACTGATGCTGCTGTGTTTATATCCCTGAAACTTAGTGGTATGGCAAAAAAGATCAATAGAATAAGTACTAGGCTTACAAGTCCTGGGGTCGATTTCTTTGACTAAAACCTTTTAAGGTGGTGCTGCAGTCAAATGACTGAAACAAGGAAAAGAATAAAAGTATATATATATATATATATATATATATATATATATATATATATAT
>NC_068983.1:55055840-55058148 GCF_001194135.2 Octopus bimaculoides
ATACATATATATATATATAATATCATCATCATCATCATCATCATCGTTTAACGTCCGCTTTCCATGCTAGCATGGGTTGGACGATTTGACTGAGGACTGGTGAAACCGGATGGCAACACCAGGCTCCAATCTAATTTGGCAGAGTTTCTACAGCTGGATGCCCTTCCTAACGCCAACCATGTGTGTGTGTATGTGTATGTATATGTTTGTGTCTGTGTTTGTCCCTCCCAACTTCGCTTGACAACTGATGCTGGTGTGTTTACGTCCCCGTAACTTAGCGGTTCGGCAAAAGAGACTGATAGAATAAGTACTAGGCTTACAAAGAATAAGTCCTGGGGTCGATTTGCTCGACTAAAGGCGATGCTCCAGCATGGCCACAGTGAAATGACTGAAACAAGTAAAAGAGTATATATATTTATAGGTTCTCTTGACATCTGCATGAAATAGCAGCCTTATCACCTGAAAATCGTATCCTATCATCTGAAATAAAAGATATGTTAGACAATGTATCATCTTCCAGCTATGACCATCCCATCTTTCCAAATAGATAAAACCACGTTATTTAATGTGTCCTTTGTTTCCAAGATAATAAGGTATAATTTGATGACAATTTGGCTGTTATTTCTAGCTGGCTAAGAAACCATGGAGAGGGTGTCTGGTTGGCTTTGAGAAATGAGTGTAAAATTAGAAAGAAAACACTATAATATTTTTTAAAATTGTGATGGGCAATTTTCCAGCTTAATTTAAATAATATGGATGATTGGTTCGTTAAATATTTTTGTGAAGAATTTCTTAATCGTTATTTGGAACAACTGAACTAAATTGTTCGCCTGGAACTGTGTTTATATTTCTCATCATTAATTTATCCACGACACATGGCTTAGTTGTTAGAGTATATATTTCATGATCAGGAGGTCATGGGTTCGATTCCTGGTGGTGTGTTGTGTCTTTGAGCAAGACACTTTATTTTCACACTACTCCTGTTCACTCAGCTGCCAAAAACGAGTTGTACCTGAAATTCAAAAAGGCTTGTCACATTCTGTATCACACTGAATTTCCCTGAGAACTGCAATAAGAGTACCTGTGTCTGTGAAGTACTCGGCCACTTTCACAAGCAAGTTGTTTCTTATTTCTTTATTGCCCACAAGGGGCTAAACATAGAGAGGACAAACAAGGACAGACAAAGGGATTATGTCGATTACATCGACCCCAGTGCGTAACTGGTACTTAATTTATCGACCCCGAAAGGATGAAAGGCAAAGTCAACCTCGGCGGATTTTGAAATCAGAACGTAACGGCAGATGAAATACCGCTAAGCATTTCTCCCAGCATGCTAACGTTTCTGCCAGCTCGCCGCCTTCACATTAATTTCACAAGCAGGTTGTTTCTGTTAATCGTATGAACTGCAACACTCATTATCATAATCGATGAAGAACCAGGTCAATTTATCCATTAGAGATGGAACTTAGACTGAGCTTTTCTCTCTTTCTGGTCACCTACACTTCACCTCCACTCGAGTTTGAGTTTGCTTTTAGTTATGTTACTTCTTCATTGAATATTCCTAACCTCATGTTAGACGAGTCTAGCAAATCTTGTTAGAATCAAATTTTGCAATATCATGTAGTGTGACATTGTCAGTGTCCACTAATCATTTGAATAATGGATCCTTTTTGGTTATCTCACCCCCATTAAAAAATTGCCATTAAAACGCTGGGTTATCTCCCCCTCTGTTTTTCTTTCTTTCTCTCTTTTTCTTTCTTTCCTTTCTCTCTTCACATTCTCTCTCTTTCTCTCTCTCTTTTTCTTTTTTTCCCTCTTTTTCTCACATTGGCCTTTGTAGTTTTTTTCCACGAGGTCCTTAAAGGCGCCTCCCCTATTTGGAGTTTTAAATTGTTTAATTGTAATTATTTATATTGTTTACACATTGTAAAACCCATTGTATCGTCCTGTTTTTGTCTTTTATGTTGTTGCATGTCTTTTAACGTAATTTCATGTAAGCCCTTGTGACCAATAAACGAATTAGTTATTATTATTATTATCATCATCGTGGAGGCGCAATGGCCCAGTGGTTAAGGCAACGGACTCGCGGTCATAGGATCGCGGTTTCGATTCCCAGACTGGGCGTTGTAAGTGTTTATTGAGCGAAAACACCTAAAGCTCCACTAGGCTCCGGCAGAGGATGGTGGCGAACCCTGCTGTACTCTTTCACCACAACTTTCTCTCACTCTTACTTCCTGTTTCTGTTGTGCCTGTAATTCAAAGGGTCAGCCTTGTCACACTGTGTCACGCTGAATATCCCTGAGAACTA
>NC_068983.1:55058596-55066111 GCF_001194135.2 Octopus bimaculoides
CCCCTCAAAAAAAAAAAAAATTTCAGATCCTGTCTATAGGAGAAAGGTTTGTTATTATCGTTAATAATAACGGTTTCATATTTTGACACAAAGCCAGCCATTTCGTGGGGTGAGTAAGCTGATTACATCGACCCCGAAAGGATGAAAGGCAAGGTCGACCTCAGTGGAATTTGAACTCAGAATGTGAAAATGGACGAAAATCCGCTGTGCCTTTTGCCCGGCGTACTAAACGATTCTGCCAGCTCAGCTTACGCCTACCTTTGTTTCCCAAGTGGTCTCACCCCATTTAAGTACTAACCGGGGTTGGCGTTATAATAACAACAACAACAACAACAACGATAGGCTGGTGCTGTGAGACCCTCTCAAGTGTTTGCTAATGACCTCCACAAACAAGGCTGACTGGTGTCATTCAAGAACGGCAGCAACCTCGTAAATAAATTGGTCAGATTTTAGCTGACCAAGGGAGAGAACTCTGCCTTATTTAACTATAATTTCTGAATCCAATTTCTCCTGCTTAATCAAGTTGTCAGAATACCCCTATTTCTATTATAATGCCTTTTTATATCAAGCCACATGGGCCCTACATCATGAACCAGCGATATGGTACTTAGAAATATATATATATATATATATAAAGGGGGAAGAAGAATACGAAGAATCAAACGTTTTATGTAAAATGCTTGAAATATTTACATTTTAAAGCAGTTTATGTTTGCGATAAAATATGTTTCTTTGTTGTTTTAGCGAAAGATCTGTTCTGAGTGAATAACTTTTAAGATCGTTAATGTTCCTACCCTGGCTATACCCGCATATCATTAAAAAAAATTTGTTTTAGGCGTTGTATATTCACGTTCCATATTATCAAGTCTTTCTTTCTTTTTTCTTTTCTTTTTCTCTCCCTCTGTTTTTCTTTCTTTCTCTCTTTTTCTTAATTCTTCTTTTTCTTTCTCTTCACATTCTCTCTCTCTCTCTCCCTGTTTTTCTTTCTTTCTCTCTTCACATTCTCTCTCTCTCCCCCTCTGTTTTTCTTTCTTTCTCTCTTTTTCTTTCTTTCCATTCTCTCTTCACGTTCTCTCTCTCTTTTCCCTAATTCTTTTTTCTTTCTCTTCACATTCTCTTTCTCTCTCTCCCAGTTTTTCTTTCTTTTCTTCATATTCTCTTTCTCTCTCTCCCCCCTCTCTCTCTTCCTTAATTCTTCTTTTCCTTGCTGCTCAGTGGTTCTGGGTTCAGTCCCACAGCACAGCACCTTGGGCAAGTGTCTTCTTTTATAGCTTTGGTCCTACTAAAAGCCTTGCAAGTAAATTTGGTGGATGGAAACTTAAAGAAGCCCATCATATATACACGTGTGTGTTTGTGTGTTTGTCTTGTGTTTGTCCACCTCCACTACTTGTTAGCCAGTGTTCATATGTTTACATCCCTGTAACTTATTAGTTTAGCAAAACAGAATAAATAACAGGTTTTAAAAAAGTTACTGGATTGGGGTTATTTATTTATTTATTTATTTTTGCCTAAAATTCCTCATGGTGGTGCCCCAGCATGGCCATATTCTAATGACTGAAACAAGTAAAAGATAAAAGAAAGACAAAAGATGGTCCCAGGTGAATATCTCTGCTCTGAGCATGCACCTGTAAGTTAGTGATAAACAACTGGGAGAGGGTACTTGCCTTGGGGCTCAGGGTAACTGAGTTTTGTGGGATTTCCACAAGTGACCTTCAGAGGTCACCTTCAGTTTTTAAAAAATTCTTTGATTTTTTTTGTTTGCATTTCCTTTGTTTTTATGAGTTTTTTTTTTAAGCCTTTCGCATTTAAACTGGCCAAATCCAACCCAACTATTTTACCTGTTTTTATACTCAAACTGGTAAAATTTGGCCCATCACACCTGCCTTACAATTTCATTATAAGAATAGACCCTTACATATTGAAATCTTGAAGCTCTGAGATTATGCATGATTAATTGAAAACGATGGAAATAAATAAAAATTACATTTGAAAGAAAGAGTAATCTGAGTACAAAAGGGTTAAATGTAACCATACACTGTATTATCCTTTGCTGTCCTTTCTCTTTTGTGGTTAATAAAGAAAGCATTATCATTATTAAGGTAGCGAGCTGGCAGAATGGTTAGCATGCTGGGCAAACTGCTTAGCGGTATTTTGCCTGTCGCTACATTCTGAGTTCAAATTTCACTGAGGTCAACTTTACCTTTCATCCATTCGTGGTTGATAACTTAAGCACCAGTGAAATTCTGGAGTTGATGTAATCAATTGACCCCTTCCCCAAAATTTCAGGCCTTGTGCCTATATTATTATTATTATTATTATTATAATTATTAATAAGGCAGTGAGTTGGCAGAATATTTAGCATGCCAGGTAAAATGCTTAGCAGCATTTCACCCATCACTATGTTCTGAGTTCAAATTCCACCCTTGTGGCAAAATTTGAAACCATTATTATTATTATTATTATTATTATTATTATTGTTGTTGTTGTTGTTGTTATCATCATCATCATCATCATTATTATTTTGTTTTTAGATTGCTAAACTTGTTGCCCGTGAATTTTTTGAGCAAGGTGATATAGAAAGGCAGCAATGGAATATAACACCAATAGTAAGTTTGACTACTGTTTCTTCTACTACTACTACTACTACCACTACTACCACCACCACCACCACCGCCGCCACCAACACCACTACCACTATTATTTTTAAGGTGGTGGGCTGGCAGAATTGTTAACACGCCTCCCCCCAAAATTTGAAGCCATCATCATCATCATCATCATTATTATTATTGTTTTCTGATTGATTTGCATTTTATTTCATCTTTCCACTGGGTCTCAACCAGAGACCTGAGGCATGTATATATTTGATGGTGAGAAACTACCTGATTATTATTATTATTATTATTATTATCATCATTATTAGTCAAGACGAAGAGTGCGATTTTAGATGTTTTATTTTTTGAACAACATTTCGACAGAACGTCTGTCTTTCTCAAGTTCAAACCAAAGAAATTTTGAATTTTCAATCACCTTTTGGTTTGAACTTGAGAAAGACAGACGTTCTGTCGAAATGTTGTTAAAAAAATAAAACATCTAAAATCGCACTCTTCGTCTTGACTATTTACCTTCGTGAAGAGTTACGTCAATCCTTTTTTTTAAAATATCATCATTATTATTATTATTATTATTATTATTATTATTATTATTATTATTAAGGCAGTAAGCTGGCAGAATTGTTAGCACACCGGGTGAAATGCTTTACAGTATTTCGTCTGCTGTTACATCCTGAGTTCAAATTCTGCCGAGGTTGATTTTGCCTTTCATCCTTTCGGGGTTAGTAAATTAAGTACCAGTTGAGCACTGGGGTTCATGTAATTGACTTATTCCCTCCCACAACATGGCTGCCCTTGTGGCAAAATTTAAAACCAATATTATTATTATTGTTAAGGCGGTGAGCTGGCAGAATTGTTAGTACGCTGAACATAATGCTTACTGGCATTTTGACCATCTTCACATTTTGAGGTCAAATTCCGCTGGGGTCAACTTTGCCTTTCATCCTTTCAAGGTCAATAAATTAAGTACCAGTGAAACACTGGGGTCAATGTAATCAACAGTCCCCCCACCCACTAAATTTCAGGCCTTGTGCCTTTAGTAGAAAGATCATTATTATTGTTATATTATTATTATTATTATTATTATTATTGTGGTGAGCTAAATGCTTAGCAGCATTTCATCCATCTTTACGTTCTGAGTTGAAATTTTGCCAAGGTCAGCTTTGCCTTTCATCTTTTTGGGGGCAATAAAATGAGTACCAGTTGAGCAGAGGGGTCGATGTAATTAACTGACCCCATCTCCTGAAATTGCTGGCCTTGTGCCAGAATTTGACACCATTATTATCATTATTATTATTATTATTATTATTATTAAAAAACCTTGGGAGAGGCATTATGCAGAGTGCAATGAAATGATTTAACAAAAAAAAAAACTAAATACTGTTTATAAATTAATAAAGGACTGAACCAGTGCGTGTGTTTATTGCTGGCATAATGCCTCTCCCAAGGTTTAATTTTATTTCTTTCAGCACACGTATCCACATCGAGTCTTGCACACGAAATACACATACGAAAATTATTATTATTATTATCATTATTATTATTATAGAGTCGTTGATTGGCTCTGTGCATTCTGAGTTCAAACCCTACCTAGATGATGACCCTTATGATGAGGTAATCTAAAGTGGTGAGCTGGCAGAATTGTTAGCACGCCAGGCAAAATGCTTAACAGTATTTTATTTCGTCTGTCTTTACGTTCTGAGTTCAAATTCTGCCGAGGTCGACTTTGCCTTTCATCCTTTCAGGGTCAATAAATTAAGTACCAATGAAAAACTCCCCCAAAATTTCAAAGCCTTGAGACTTCAGTAGAAAGGATTATGATGAGGTAACCTCTTTCAGGTGGGATAATTAGGTACCACTAAAAAAAGGCACAGAAACTCAGAAGGTCATAATCTAAGGTCACAAACTGCTCAACAAATGAAGATGATGGTACTGAGGGTAATAATGAAGCCGGTGGTTGTTGTTGTTGTTCTTCTTCTTGTTTGTTTTGTGTTGCTAGTACTTTTAAGTTTGCTCTATTTATCGTAATTAGAATACGCTGAGTATTCAGTCTATTTGGATAATTAATGATAATTCAAATAAGACCATGATTGGCTTCTTCTCCTCCTCCTCCTCCTTCTTTGGTGCAGTTAATTATATCAGTGAATCATTAGCTTTCCACTAATTTTTGCTTCACGTGTTAAGAGAGAGATATTACAGTTCTATATTTAAAAGACGAGGGATTATTTATATTTGACAGATATTTGTCCTCACCTTGGGCATATGGTGTAGTGGTTAAGAGTGCGGGCTACTAACCCCAACATTCCGAGATCGATTCCAAGCAGTGACCTGAATAATAATAATAATAATAATCATAATAATAACATCGAAAATTACCTTAGTAATGAGAATCCAGGTTCAAAATTTCCTCAAGGCACCTGATGAAGGCTGGAGGGTATATCAGCTGAAATGTTGTGTTAATAACAAACAAGATGAGGATAAATATTTGTCAAATGTAAATAATGTAAGGAAGAGAGAAATATATTTCATGTTTTGTTTTGTTTTTTTTTCAGGGCATGATGGATCGAGATAAGCAAGATGAACTTCCTTCTATGCAAGTGAGCTTTATTGATGCCGTGTGTCTCCCAGTATATCGTGTAAGTTTCTGTCTCTCTGTTTCACTCTAACCTTTCATTATCTCACACAAGACCTCCTCCTCCTCCAGTGTCCTCCCTCCTCTCTCAAAATTCCTAGTCTTGCAAGTTACTTGGTGACCCTGCGCATGCTGGTGCCACATAAAACGCATTCAGTCCACACTGTAAAGTGGTTGGCATTTGGAAGGGCAGCCAATTGTAAAAACCATGCCAAAACTGACCTCACCTGTGCTGGTGCCACATAAAAAGCACTCAGTCCAATCTGCAGAGTGGTTGGTGTTAGGAGAGGCATCCAGCCATACAAACCCTGCCAAAACAGACACAGCAGCCTGGAGTAGTCTTCTGCCTGGCTGGCTCCTGTCAAACTGTCCATCTTATGCCTGCATGGAAGATGGATGTTGATGATGATGTATCATTAATAGATTGGCTGGAATGAGTTTTAGCTGTAGTGAAATAGCTTTAACCCTTTCGTTACCGTATTCATTTTGAGAAGCTCTGAGTTGCTTTCAATTAATTTTAAATATAAGGAATTTAGTAAAATAACTTAGTTATCATTAAGCTAGTGTTAGGAACATAAATTGTAATTAAGGTTTGGTGGAAGATTTTAATTCAGAACTTTTGAAAGCAAGATGTTTGTACTACAGAGCCAGAACTGGTTTCAGCTGGGTTGGTATCGAAAGGGTTAAAAATATCATGGTGACTTTAACCTTTTTGTTACTGTATTTCTTTTGAGATGCTCTGTGCTTCTTTCAATTAATTTTAAATATAACAAAGAATTTAGTAAAATAACTTCGTTCTCATTCAGCTAGTGTTAGGAACATAAATTGTGACTAAGGTTTGGTGGAAGACTTTCATTCAGAACTTATGGAAACAAGACATTTGTATTACAGAGCAAAAGGCAGTTTCAGGCAGACCGGTATTGAAAAGGTTAAAAATATCATGGTGACTTTAATCCTTTCATTATTGTATTTATTTTGAGATGCTCTGTGTTTCTTTCAATTAATCTTATGTCTGTGTTCTATGCTAGCATAGGTTGGATGAAGTAGTTGTATGCTGTCAACTTAATGTGACAGTCCCCTGAAGGGAATAATACTACTGTTGGTTAGACCTAGGAAGCTGCACTGCCTCCTGTCGGCCTTGACACATTTCCTGTGTCTAACCAACAGTAGTAGTATTCCTGTCAGGGGACTGTCACATTAAGTTGACAGCATACAACTACTTCATCGTATCACTACTGCATAAATCTCTCTGAGAGATTTAGAAATGTATTATTTCTAAATAGGTTGGATGGTTTGATAAGATCCTATACAACATAATGCAACTCGAGGACTACATTGTGCTGTAATGTCTACTTTAGCAGGGTTTCTATGGCTGGATGCCCTTCCTAATGCCAACTACATTGTCTACAGGGTATTTATTACATGCTACCTGATCTTACTATTTGTAAACTATGTCCCCTGTGCTAAATGTATTTATTTATTCATTTTTATTCATATTTTTTTCTTTGTTTTGCAGGCAATAAGTAAAATATCTCCAAAATTAAAACCTCTTCAAGATGGCTGTGAAGAAAACCGTCGACAATGGCAACGATTGTCAGATGAAAGGAAGCTTACGAAGGACGATTAAATGGCTTACATTTTCTCTAATACAATTCTGAAATCCTGTTGTTTTATGTAAAAAAAAAAAAAACATGGGAAACTACAACATCTTGTTTTGAAAACATTTTTAAACAGTGTCTTATTGACATTCACCAAGCAGATGCAACATGTTTATTTGGTGTCTGATAAAAAGAGAAAATACAAATACAAAAAAAAACCAACAACAACAATAAAGCACACTAATTTATGTTGAAAATGTGAATTACAATTCAAGAAAGTAGAGTGGCTGAGTGGATGAGACATCAGTCTCTTGAGTCATAGGCTGTGAGTTCATATCTTACTGGAAGTACTGCACGAGCAAGTTGCATTGAAGCTACATGTTGCATGTAATTTATGTACTCTAACTAGTGTCAGATGTATGATGTTGTCTGTATGTTCATCTGTGCTTTTTATTTGATGATACCAGTGAAGCCAAACTACTGAACCAGACACTAGTGCAACTAACGATCTCTACTAATACATACCAAGGAATGCACCACTGACCAACAACTTGTTGGTGTTACTATGACACTTTGGGTATTGAAATGCACTTAACATTGTATTGGGTTGACTTATTTGTTTGTGTTATATACATACATACATACATATATATATATATATATATATATATATATA
>NC_068983.1:55067457-55070244 GCF_001194135.2 Octopus bimaculoides
CTTATAATTTTTTTGTTGTGGTTGTTAAAATTACAAAAAGGAAAGCAAAATTTCATTTCTCTAAACAATGTCATTCATTTATAAATGATCATCTCATAAAACAAGCATCTTAAATATTTATATGTATAATAAAAAAAGAAAAAATGCATTGTGGAAGTTCATAGAGAAACTTGTCCAAGAACTCAGTTTACCATGTTGCATTGATTATGTGTTTAGAAATTATTTTATTTCACTTTTATTTTTAACACTTTTAGGAGAGGCGTGAATGTCACATCACATCTTTATTGCTTTCCCCCTCCCCCCCTTAGACACCTACCTCCCATACACATGCACATACACTCACTTCATGTCCTTGTTGGGTAGAGCAAACACATTTTAGTGAGAGATTGCTTCCCCCCTCCGCCCATTGTCTCAGTTCTGTATTTTTAATGTGTCACTCTATTTCTGTATGGTAAGAAGTTTGCTTCCCAACCACATGGTTCCAGGTTCAGTCCCACTGCATGCCACCATGCACCAGTGTCTTCTGCTATACCCTCAGGCTGACCAAAGCCTTGTGAGTGGATTTGATGGATGGGAACTGAAAGATGCCTTATATATGAATATATATATATGTGTGTGTGTGTCTGTATTTGTCCCCCACCACTGCTTGACAACCGGTGTTGGTCTGTTTACATCCCTGCAACTTAGCAGTTCAGTAAAAGAGATCTATAAAGTAAGTACCAGGCTTTAAAATATGTAATGGGATTGATTTGTTTGGCTAAAATTCTTCAAGGTGTTGCCCCAGCATGGCTGCAGCCTAATGACTGAAACAAGATTGTTGTTATCAGTCCATTATTAAGAATATTCTTTTCTACTCAAGGCACAAGGCCCAAAATTTTGGGGGAAGTGGGGGCCAGTTGATTAGATCGACCCCAATATGCAACTGGTACTTAATTTATTGACCCCGAAAGGATGAAAGGCAACGTTGACCTCGGTGGAATTTGAACTCAGAATATAAAGACAGACAAAATACTGCTAAGCATTTCACCCGGCATGCTAGCATTTCTGCCAGCTCACCACCTTCCATTATTAAGAATATTGAAACAGGGAGAGACTGAGCAATATATTAAGGGTTTCTAGCATAGACACTACAGTATGCATTTTGAGTATCTGTGCTATGACTCATTGGAGGTGTTAGTGACTGGAAAGAGATTGCTATTATGTTATATAGTTAAATAGTTAGTGAGAAGGAAAATGAGAGAAATAGAATGTTTAGTGCGGTGGCGATATAGTATTGTTGGAAAAGAGGGAGAGAAGAGTGTTAGTGGTGAGAGCAAGGAGAAAGGGATTGTTATGTTATGTGGCTATATAGCCAGTGGAAGGAAAAGACAGAAAGAAACAGAATGTGTTTAAAGCAGGTGGTGGGGTATGTGGTATAAACACTGATTTATGGATTCTTGAAATGGTGTAAACGTTCACATGTAATATCAAAGGAACGGTCTCAAAAATTGAAAGCTTAAAAAATATACAACTCCATCTTAGAACTCTTAAAATAACCATGATATTTCCATGGGTCCTATATTAATTGCCATATGACTGCCTGTGGTGTGTCTATTATAGCCACATCACTATTTATTCTATTCATAGATAAATGACCAGATCAGTGCCCTCATTGTGCCAAATGTTGAGAGTTTTGCTTGGGTTAGTCAATAGGTCAGGATGTCATGTTAACAGATGAAGAGTTAACAATTAAGATTCCATGACATTTACTGTAATTCTTCCTCTCTGAATAACCCAGTGTGCCTATAAGTAGTAGGAGCACTGTAAAATTGATTAATGTTTACCTAAATCCCTGAACGAGTAGAGCTTTGAAATGGAACACTTCCACAAGCTTGGCTTGCTCTGAAAGAACTACATAAAGAGGAAGGCTACAGTACTGCCCGCTATAACATAACGAATTATAAAATTCACCTTTATCAAATCACCAGCTATTAATTTTATTTTAGACTGGTTGTTTAGCTTTTTTTTTATTTGTTTTAATGATATATATTGGTGAATGTTTGTGAAGACAAAAGTGAAGAAGTACTCAATCCATAAAGTAGAGTTTGTGTATTTTGTTAAAAGCTGAAGCTTCTTGAATAAATTGCTGTATCATGTTACTGATTAATCAAGCAATTATTATTTTAATTAATTAATCTACAATGAGAAACTCAGAGTAACAATTCAAGATATATCATCATCTAATAAAAACAAAAAATACATAGACTTACATTTATTATCATCATCATCTAATTTTTTTTCTAATATCTTTATCATCTACTCTCATCATCATCAGCATCATCTATTTTTAACATTGTCACCAATACCTTCGTCATTTGATAATCATGCAACTCTTGTACTGAAAATGTAGTGAAATTTGAGACTTTGTTTAATTATTGTTATTAATTTAAAAAGACATGATCTTAATTAATGAAAATTTTGTCCATTTGAATAAAAGAATCATTTTGTATTTCTTGCATGCTTCTTCAACAGAATAACAAATTAGCATAAAATTTTGTCCAGAGCAAAAGTCAAGATTCTCTAAAAAGCACCAAACCGTGACATTGTTTCAAAATTCCTGTTGAAGCCATTATATTTCACTTATGTTGCTAAATCCCTTGTAAAAGACATGAATGTCATGAATCCCTATTTCCCTCCACCTCCTTAAAATACAGGGTCTTTGTGTTGTGCCAATTCTAAAAACAAAACAAAAAAGAAGTAAAAAAACAAACAAACAAACACTATTTATGTAATTTTATTTATTCATCC
>NC_068983.1:55070854-55072586 GCF_001194135.2 Octopus bimaculoides
TCAATAAAAACATTTTTAAGCCTGATGCTTAGCATATCGGTATCTTTTTACTGTACCACTAAATTATGGAGACGCACACAGCAACGCCGGTTGTCAAGCGATGGTGGGGGATAGGCATAAATGCATACACACACACGCACACACACACACACACACACACATATATATGTATATATATATATATATATATATATATATAAGCATATGCATATATACCTACATCTACATGTATATATAGATGCATATTCGGGTACAGGACGTTAGAAAAATGAATGGGGGCATAAAAACAAAACGAACTTTGTTTACAGACCACGGAACGAACACATAGGAAACCATTACTGGTTTGCTTACATCTCTGTAACTTAGTGGTTCAGCTAAAGAGTCTGGTAGATTTAGTGTCAGACTTTGAAATATGTACTGGAGTCGATCTGTTCAGCTAAACCCCTTCGAGGCTGTGCCCCAGCATGACTGAAGCCTAACGACTAAAGGGAATGATAAAAGATAAGGATTATCAGTTAACCCAAACATATCCCAGCAAAACTTGGCTACAAACCCTTTAAAAAGAACTATTGTTAATACGTATCTACAATACAGGGGCACTATATTCTCTCAATACCAAATACAGTATTGCTGTCTCTGAACATAATGTGACCTGGCTTGTTCGAATATTAAAGTGTTAACAAATTAATACTTTTAGCCAGCGTTGCCTTCTAGCACTTGTGCTGGTGGCACGTTAGAAAATCATTCGAGCGAGGTCGTTGCCAGTGCCGCTGGACTGGCTCCCGTGCAGGTGACACGTAAAAGACACCTTTTTGAGCGTGGTCGTTGCCAGTACCGTGTGACTGGCCCTCGTGTCGGTGGCACGTAAATAGCACCCTCTACACTCTCGGAGGGGTTGGCATTAGGAAGGGCATCCAGCTGTAGAAACTCTGTCAGATCAGATTGGAGCCTGGTGCAGCCTTCTGGCTTGCCAGTCCTCAGTCAAATCGTCCAACCCATACTAGCATGGAAAGCGGACGTTAAACGATGATGATGAATAATTAAATTCGGCATATTCGAACCCATCAGAAAGTCATTCACAGCATTTTGTCATGGAGGAAAATTCTCGCTATTCACAGGTGTAAACACCAAGTCAACTCGCAGCTCCCAATGACCAAGCCGTGAAATGCATGCATTTTAGAGTGGTTATCTCCTCTTTGGTATCAGAAACCGGAAAGGCAAACGCTGCATACTGACACAAGAAACGATATTCCGTCAACATGCAATGACTGGTTGCGCTAGTTTGCTGCTCACTGTAAATAAAATACATGGAAACAGCATTATGCAGTAATATGGATAAATACAAATGTGTTACCAATTCAAATATGCATGAGGTATATTCGAATCTGTATACATACACAGGTATATCAAATACTATACAGCATTAAGTTTTGATTTATTAAAATTCTCTGCTTCTCGTAGATATATCATTAATACCAAATGGCTGTAAAGACTAGACCCGATTCAGAAGGGGCGATAATCCCAAGTTTCAAGCATTCTCCCAAGATTGACATTCCAGTAAGAAAAAGGACAGGTTTATTATCTGGAGACAAGGGCATAGTTGTGGACGTGTTTCCTGTTCGCTTTCATCTGCGCAACAATTTTCTGACCTCACCTCAGTAGCCAAGGGACTTTTACAGAAAAGGGTAAAACAGATTTATGACATTATATATATATATATATATATATATAT
>NC_068983.1:55073181-55074387 GCF_001194135.2 Octopus bimaculoides
TTAAATATATAATGTATGTATAGGCGCAGGAGTGGCTGTGTAGTAAGTAGTTTGCTTACCAACCACATAGTTCCGGGTTCAGTCCCACTGCGTGGCATCTTGGGCAAGTGTCTTCTACTATAGCCTCGGGCCGACCAAAGCCTTGTGAGTGGATTTGGTAGACGGAAACTGAAAGAAGTCCGTCGTATATATGTGTTTGTCGCCCTAGCATTGCTTGACAACTGATGCTGGTGTGCTTATGTCCCCGTAACTTAGCGGTTCGGCAAAATAGACCGATAGAATAAGTACTAGGCTTACAAAACTAAGTCCTGGGGTCGATTTGCTCGATGAAAGGAGGGAATCCAGCATGGTCACAGTCAAATGACCGAAACAAGTAAAAGAGTAAAGAGTATATATTCATTGCTTGCTCTTTGAGTTTGTTCACCCAAGTTCACTACTTTAATCAGTCACTTGGATTGATTAAAGGAACCTATACAGATTGTCGAATCAAAAATATATTTATTATTAATTGTGATAGTTTACTCTTAAGAGAGAATGTATTAAACAAAAAAGTAGCTATGATAATTAAGAGTTCATTTAACAATAGGTCGTTAATTTCTAACATGTTATAACATTGTAGAAGATCCTGTGGGAAAATCCATTGTAGAAAATCCCATGGGTAAAGCTTCCATATACATTATTGGTTTAAAATTATCCTTAAGAGTAATGTATATTTAGAAAACCTTACATTTTCGACATCTGTTTCATTAGGAATAAACACAATTTTATAATTATGTAATTAAGGTACATAATTAACATAATGTAATTCGAATCAAGTTAAAGCAAGGTTTATCGTTAAACATCAACAATATTATGGGCTGCGCTAGTGATAGACTTTTGCTGGTCATATACATGCATACACACAGACAGACAGACATACACACATAGATGCAGATGTGTGTGTGTGTGTACATGTTGGAGCATATATGTTTTATTGGTTTTAGATGTTTTACTTTTTGACTCGAGTTCCTTGCAACCACAATCCACCTTCAAGTGAGAACAAGAACATAGCTGCCTGAAGTTTGGCATGGAACTTGCTACATAAATATTCATATTCAATAAACTTATATATAAAAGCGTGTGTGTATATATATATATATATATATTTATATATATATATATATATATTTATATATATATATATATATATATTTATATATATATATA
>NC_068983.1:55075252-55077136 GCF_001194135.2 Octopus bimaculoides
ACACACACACACACACACACACACACACACACACACACACACACACACACACATACACACACACACATATATATATATAGCAGGAAATCAGGAATAGTTCAAAATGTGAAAAGTTCGTAATAGTTCAGATGTAGATAGGTAAACTCCAGGGGACGGTAGAAGTGAACACCATAATGGTGATGAGATATAGTTTGATAAGCAGATCAAGACTGTCATAAGTAAAAACTTAGAAGTGAAAGAAAATAGGTGTGCAGGTAGTCCTTTACAGCTGTTTCCAGTATCGTTGTGTAACTGGTGCAGATACTTGCATGTTGACTGCCCTGCCGAAATTTACTGGCAACCTATTCCATTTTCAGAAGGATAATGGTTAGTCACAGTGGAGAAATAAAGGTATAAAAACAGGCTGATAAATTAACCCTGTGACACTGCGTTCCCGCTTTAGCGGGTGGAGTAGGTTAAGTGACGTCTCTGCCTGATTCCCCCGAATAGGAGTAATGAACAACACACGTAGAAAAAGAAGATGCAGCTGATTTTGTCCATTAATTTGCTTGCAATCATTACTCTTGAGGTGTATATACAACTATTTATACTTTTGTTCAGGAGTCCAAGTGTTGGGTAAAACTAGAAGATACAGGGGCCCAGATCTGAGAGGATAAGAGATCTAAACTTAAAGCAGGAGATATACAGATGATATGTACTTATCTATGTAGGGAGGAATTGATGGATTATAAGGGTGAAGTGGTACGATAAAGGTGGGAGTGTTTGCTCAGCCTTACTGTCAGGAAATAGCGAGGAGTGATAGATGGTGTGAAGGTAAGGAAGATGATTGGCAATGTTAAACGTGTCACAAACAGTTATTCTGGATGGTTAGTCTAGATGAATGGTCAGTACACGATAGTTAAGCAGATGATAAGAAGAGAAGAGGAGGACTGTTGAGATAAGAGAAAGACTACTAGTTGTTTTACTCTCATAAAACAGCATTTAAAAAAAATTTATGCTTCCTTTTAAAGCCTAGCCAGGCTCTTGGGTCCGGTTTCCCGGTTTCTATGGCGTATGTGTTCCCCCCGCTGGACGGGACGCCAGTCCATCGCAGCCTTTTACTCAAGAAACAGGAAGAAAGAGTGAGAGAAAGTTGGGGCAAAAGAGTACAACGGGGGTCGCCACCGCCACCGCCACAGCCTCGTGGAGCTTTAAGTATTTTCGCTCAAAAACACTCACAACGCCCGGTCTGGGAATCGAAACCGCGTTCCTCCGACCGCTGCTCTAACCACTGGGCCACTGCGCTTCTACATAAAACTGCATACCTTAACTCAATTTTTTCTTTGTCATTGCTTGTATCCTATGAACATAATATGTTTGCATATGTATGCCCAGGGTTAACATAGGTAATTATACCAGTAGTAAAATGGATAGTTTTATCCCTTAGACGGTTATTCCAACATTTAACTCTACTAACCTTTATATATATATATTTATTTATATTCTTTTATTTTTTTACTTCCTTTAGTCATTTGACTGCGGCCATGCTGAAGCACCGCCTTCAGTCGAACAAATCGACTCCAGGACTTATTCTTAGTAAGCCTAGTACTTATTCTATCGATCACTTGTGCCGAACTGCTGAGTTACGGCGACGTAAACACGCCAATATCGATTGTAAAGCGATGGTAGGGTGGACAAACACAGACACAAATACATACATACATATATATATACACGTCGGGCTTCTTTCAGTTTCCGTCTACCAAATGCACCCACAAGGCTTTGGTCGGCCCGTGGATATAGTAGGAGACACTTGCCCAAGATGCCACGCAGTGTGTCTGAACCCAGGACCATGTGGTTGGGAAGCAAATTTCTTAGTACACAGCCACTCCTACGCCCATATAT
>NC_068983.1:55080454-55083834 GCF_001194135.2 Octopus bimaculoides
ATATATATATATATATATATATATATATATATATATCAGCTTTTGGCAGTGCGGGAAGAGGTGGCTTACATATCTGGTCCAAATAAATGAGTGTCCAGACAAATTCGTAGCAAATAATATCGTGAGCTTAGGTCACCCTTGGAGTAAAACAGAACTATGTCCTTGCTTCAGTGCTATTTGTATTGTTTGTTGATGGTGTGCTTGAAAAAATGGACAGTTTTTCAACATATCTTCACTAAGATCATTCAAAATGTGTAGAGGCCCCGGGAACCCGGCTCCCTTTATTGATCTAGTTTATGTTGAGTTCGTAAAAGATGTTATAAAGCAATGTTGATATTGATGTATTTAGATAATTATGAAAATATCTCCGGTCATATAAGTTTTATTCTTTTTCAAAGCACTGTTATTTATCATGATATAGATTAAATTTATTGTTATTTGTACAATTTCATTAAAAAAGCAATAAAAATTTTGTCCTGTTTTATTGTGTCCCTTACGTCAACCGTTAATATATTTATTTCTCTTCGTCTATGAATAAATACTCTTGTGAAAGCGATTTATGGTAATAAAAGCTGATTTCTCTTATACTCAGTTTTTCTTCTCCTCTTGTGCATCTACAGTTTACATTCGGTACACAGTGCAGAATTCCTACCAAATCCTGTTCCACTATTCTAAGTAAAGCTACTTCCTAGATAGTAGCAGAAACATTCCATTTTTCCTGAAAACTAAAACTACGTTTTTGCTTTATTTGCCTTGAGGCCTCGCAATTCTAGGCTTCACTTCTCGGATTAGAATTTCTTCTCCAATTCTTTAACAAATTCTGCTATGAAAATTAATCTTCTTTGTCAGGCATGGAGGGGTCAGAACTGAGTTGTGATAAGCTCCTGCCTCCATGCTAAATTCTTCCCTACACTGAATGTTTCTTATTACCTTATTTTGCTGATAGCAACGCTGTACATAACTTGCACAGACCTTTCAAACAATTCAAGTGCACCTAGTTTTCTTAGCAACCACCAGCTTCGAACTCTATCAAAGGCCTTCACTACACTGATGAATAATAAGTACAGAGACTTCCACTTAGCAAAGAACATTCTTTATATTTGTCCCACGGATCTCTTCAGTTTCATTCGCAGATTCTTTAAATTATGTTTTTTTTTTAACTAAACAGTTTGAAGCTTCGAGTAATGATGCAATTTCTCACGCTGAACACGGTTTACTTTCAACATTTTTGACAAAATTTCGTATTTTAGAAGTTACTTCGTGTCCTCGTATTTGGGTACTTTTAACCAATCAACGACGTGTATTCAGTTGAAGAAACCTACTGCTGTTAGCGATAGTAATCAAAGAGCAACAACTTTCAGGTCATCTCTACTAAATGTATTTTTCAGCTACGTGTAGATTATAGAGATGACCCGGAAATTGTTGCTCTTCGATTACTATCGCAAACAGCAGTAGGTTTTTTTCAGCTGAATACACATCGTTGATTGGTTAAAGTTACCCAAATACGACAACTTCAATATGAAATAACTTCTGAAATACGAAATTTCGTCAAAAATATTGAAAGTAAACCGTATTCAGCGTGAGAAATTACACCAGTGTACGAAGTTTCAAACTATTTAGTTAAAAGAAAAAATAATTAAAAAAATCTGTGAGCCAAAGTGAAGAGATCCTGTGCCACCCGAAAGAAGGCATTGCTAGAACCTTGTATTGTACAGCCCTACACTGTACCTCACCTAAGCTAATTCTCTTCCTAATAAACTATACTTGTACTATGATTCATTACAGTTGTTATATATATTTTTCTGTTACTTTCATGACCTGGTCCATCAATTTAATACCTCTGTTATAATCCCTTCCGAGAGCGTTTACTCCGTCTTTGTAGCATCTAATGATAGACATACCACTATAATGGTATGTCTATCATTAGATGTGACACGTTTATGCATTGGTTTGCGAGATAAATTCGTTTTTTTTTTTCCTTGTGTCTCTTCTCTGCTTGATGCTCCATCGTCATATGTCTGAAAAAAGGTAAAACGTATTTAAATTTCAAAAGCAATAAGTAAAAAAAAAAAAAAAAATATTGAAGACGGATAGAGTTAAAAGAAAACAAAACAATACGATAAAAGTATTTTTGTGTGAATTCAAATAACACAAAAATGAAAATTTAAAAGAATGGAAAAAGAAAAACGAACGAATTAATCTGACAACCTGATACTATTACACTCAGTTTATAACTTGCATGTGTCTCACCACAATGTTTTCAGCGTCTAAGTGACTAACTCTGATGGTCCAGCTGCTTTTTCTGCTTCGTACATATAGCAATCAGCTTCAAAAGCTGGTGCCTCTGTTAGGTTTACTTAACTTCTCCCCACTCTCTCTCTCTCTCTCTATCTCTCTCTCTCTCTCTCTCTCTCTCTCTCTCTCTCTCTCTCTCTCTCTCTCTCTCTCTCTCTCTCTCTCTCTCTTATTTTCATGTTCTTCTTTATGCAGAAAGATCAGTAACATTTCAGTACCATTTTTTTTCTCAGCTTTTGTGAGAAGTGTACCACCGTTACTCTAAGCATTATTTTAATCAACATCTTGATTCGCAACGCGCGCGAACACACACACACACACACACACACACATTACTACCAATCTCACCAACGTTTTTACCAGGATATACAGTCCAAAAAGTAATACTTTAACATTATCCTTGTGGGAGATTGCATTTCACAGAACACGCCCTGGTTTTCAAATAACACCGACAGCAGATGATCTAACAATATTGTTACTACTAAACCCCGCTTTACATCCTAAACAATAAACACCTCATCGAGCCAACCACACTGAATATCACCGACTGCACCATGCATTTAACTGCTACAACAACATCACAAGCAGCTCCCCCACCGATCTCTTCAGACCACTCGTCAATTATCAGGATACCTCTACCAATGATAGAAGTGGCTTATATGATCTTCAAAACAAAACAAAACAAAGAAAAAAGCCTAGTGGAAGGACTTCCAATAAGAAACAGAATTAAAGTTTCCAAAATTCATCATCACAACTACCAACATAGATTCTGCACAACATACTTTCAGCAATACAATTATAGTCGTATCCAAACATATCTCACAAGGTAACACACACACACACACACACACACACACACACACACACACACACACATATATATATATATATATATAAATATATAGTTTTAGGGAAAAGAACCAAGGTTCATGAACTCATCGATGAAAATCCAATGTCACATGTTCTTTTCCCTAAAACTATATATTTATATATATTTTATACTGTGAAACTTAATTTAATTTTAATTTTTAATAAATTGATTTTAATTGAGTTTTTACCTGTAATTTTGGATTTTATCCCTAATA
>NC_068983.1:55084048-55086864 GCF_001194135.2 Octopus bimaculoides
ATATATGTATGTGTGTGTGTGTGTGTGTGTGTGTTATTAATCATGATATAAGTTAAATTTATTGCTATTTGTACAATTTCATTAAAAAAAAAAAAAAGAAATTTTGTCCTGATTTATTGTGCCCCTTACATCAACTGTTGATATATTTATGCTCCTAAATTCCACCGAGGTCGATTCAAATTTCGCCGAGGTCGACTTTCCCTTTCATCCTTCCGAGGTCGATAAATTAAGTACCAGTTACGCACCGGAGTCGATCTAATCGACTGGCCCCCTGCCCAAAAATTTCGGGCCTTGTGCCTAGAGTAGAAAATAATATATTTACTGCTCCCCGTCTTTGATAATAGATGCTGATTTCTCTTACACTCAATTTTTCTGCTCCTCTTGTGTATCTACAGTTTACATTCGGGACACAGTACAGAATTCCTGTCAAATCCTGTTCCACCATTCTGAGCAAAGTCACATTGTGGATAGTAGCAGAAACGCGCCATTTTTCCTGCAAACTAAAATCACGTTTTTGCTGTATTTACTTTGAGGCCTCGCAATTCTAGGCTTTACTTCTAGGATTAGAATTTCTTCTCCAATTCTTTAAGATATTCTATGAAAATTTCTTTATCAAAATACAGAGAATACCGGAGATATTTTCATAGCTATCTAAGAAAAAACTGTTTGCCGTGTCCAAGAAATTTTGTAGGTCTTATTAAGTTCACTTACGGCGAGGACTGAAAAAATGAAAAAAAACAACTCTTTCACCTGAAGAACATGTCCGAAATGTCAGATATATGTAATCTTTGCCGGTAAACAAATTTACTGTCACCTTCCAGCTCTTTTGGACTTTATTAACAATGGTTATGTTATGAATTTCATTAGCTTACAGCTGTTCCTGCTATAAAATGTAATGAACTCGTAGTTGAGTGCCTGAATAAAGTCCTGTACCTTTACCAGGGCCTCGAATATGAAGTGCAATATCTCTTCTTCTCATTACCGCTTTATATTCCAGTTCTATATTTAAGAGATGAGGAATTATGTACGTTATTTACATTATTTACATTTGACGGATATTTGTCCTCATCTTATTTGTTAACAAAACGTTTCGGCTGATGTACCCTCTAGCCTTCATCAGGTATCTTGGGAAAATTTCTCCAAGACAGCTGATGAAAGCTGGAGGGTATATCAGCCGAAAAGTTGTGTTAACAACAAATAAGATGAGGACAAATATCCGTCAAATGTAAATAATGTAAATAATGCTTTATACTCATCTAACACTTTGGTCTGAAATATACGTATATTGAATTCTATTCCAGGTTATTAGTCACGCAATGTCTCAGCGAAATATATGTATCTTTTTTATCTTTTATCTTTTACCTGTTTCAGTCATTAAACTGCGGCCATGCTGGGGCAACGCCTTGAATTTTTTAGTCGAATGAATCGACCCCAGTACTTATTTTTTAAGCCTGGTACTTCTCTTTCGCCGAACCACTAAGTTACGGGGGATGTGAACACACCCACACCGGTTGTCAAGTACTGATGGGGTGGGGAGCCAAACACAGACACACACACACACACACACACACACATATATATCTATCTATCTATCTATATATATATATATATATATATATATATACACAACGGACTTTCAGTTTCCATCTACCAAATCCACTCACAAGGCTTTGGTCAACCCGAGGCTATAGTAGAAGACACTTGCCCAAGGCACCACGCTGTGAGACTGAACTCTGGATCATGTTGTTGGCATGCAAGCTTCTTACTATACGGCCACTCCTATATAACTAGAAACGCACTCGGAGAGCGCAGACCTCCGACAAGCAGCTCATTTCCACCCATATACACGCATGCTGAAAATCGCCCAATTTCCCAAACCAACGCCGGTAAAACATAACCTCCTTGGCGGGGGTAAAAAAATAACACAGCCATATGATTAAAAAAAAAAAACCTCTAACCTTACCAAACTAAAACTACCTGCGTACTTTACATCCCTCTGTGGTCAGTATAGTATCAATCATCCCTCAAGGGTCCAGCAATAGTTATTACTACCACTGCCTCCTCCTCCTCCTCTGCTGCTGCTTTTTGGCAACCCTTTAATATGTTGGTGTCATTTAATTTCTGAACTGTTCCGCTACTGTTTGTTTATGTAGTTTGATCTCTTTATCCATTAGTTTCTAGTAAGATAGATACGCGAGTAAAATTACTAATAGAGAAAGGAAAATAAAACTTTGGAAACAGCAACGCCACCATAGGTTACGTGAAAACCATGAACGTGTTTTCATGGGAGATAATCAAAGAACGTAACGTTGTAATACTTCATGTAAAGTAAATATAACAAATGAAAAATCCTTCAAGAATCCATAACAATTCCCGGATCACTACCAAAATTTCATTATCTGTTCCTTGTGTCATTACCAACTTTTCCTGCAAGTTTCATCAAATACCGTTCGCAACTTTTTGAGTTATTTTGCACACAGACGGACAAACGGAGAAACCAACGTCGATGAAAACATAACCTCCTTCTTTGGCGGGGGTAATAACAGGAACTTTGGACGGAAATTCGTAAATTTTTTAAAGGATTTAAGAATTTCCATCTAAAGTTCCTGTTATTACCATATTCATCCTACGCTATAACGGCACCAGTCTAATAACCTTCCCATAAATATATTCTGAAACAGGGCAATGATAAGCGGTAACCGAAATAAATAGCGTAAGAGCTTTTATGAGCATAGTCAAAACGTTTCACATAAACGGACTTAAAAGATATCTATTCAACTATTACTATCTCTCTCTCTCTCTCTCTCTCTCTCTCT
>NC_068983.1:55087649-55090548 GCF_001194135.2 Octopus bimaculoides
ACCATGATGCAATTCACTCTGTCCGAAATTTGGAAACGATATGCTGTACTGCTTGGCATTCGTGCCGGAAGCTCCAATACGAACATTTCAGAGCGTTTGGATGCCAGACTCAGGACAGTGCAGAGGATTCAGAAAGAATTGGATGAGTCTATTGAGGATTACAAAGGTACGGCAGCTCAGAAAATTCACTCTGATCATTCTGATGAGAAAAGAACTCCTGAATTTGTTGGTGAGATCCAGGCCATGATTGACAACGATCCCTCCAAGTCAATCAGGTCCAGTGTCAGGGACATGGGAGAGCCTCAGTTTCTTATCAGGCAGGTAGTGCATGAAGGTATTCGGTATTCCTCATACAAAATGAGAAAGGGCCAATTTTTACCCTAAGCCATCAAGTACAAGACGAAAGACCGCACCCTGTATATATATATATATATGTGTGTGTGTGTGTGTGTGTGCGCATGCACACACACCTACACACACACACACACACACGCAGGCTAATGTAAACAAGGTGTCTATATACAATATCTTTGCACCAACAACAGTTGATTCAATCGACTTACAATATATTATTGTGACTTAGTTCACTGACATCGAGGAGGATGGACGCCAAAAATCAATTCCAGCGGGATTTGGACTCAGAATGTAAAAAGGCGTTTATTAAACATCGCAATACATTTAAATACACGACTGGCAATACAAGCCTTCAGTCACATGTTTGTTTATTTATTTATTTACTCTTTTATTTGTCTCAGTCATTTGACTGCGGCCATGTTGGAGCACCGCCTTTAGTCAAACAGATCGACTCCAGGACTTATTCTTCGTAAGCCTAGCACTTATTCTATCGGGTCTCTTTTGCCGAACTGCTAAGTTACGGGGTACGTAAACACACCAACATCGGTTGTCAAGCGATGGTGGGGAGACAAACACACACACACAAACACACACACACACACACACACACATATATATATATATATATATATATATATACATATATATATATACGACAGGCTTCTTTCAGTTTCCTTTTACCAAATGCACTCACAAGGCTTTGGTCGGCCCGAGGTGCCACGCAATAGGACTGAACCTGGAACCATGTGGTTGGTAAGCAAGCAACTTACCACACAGCTACGCCTATTTATTTATTTATTTGTTGTATTAGAATAATTTCCATACATTAGTACAAAGTGAAAAATTTGAGGAGAGAGGCTTTGTTAAGTAAATCTACCCCCAATTAGCACTGGATTATTTGTTAAGCAAAATAAGCACGTGTTTAGGAAGCAGGGACACCACAGAAATGGCAAACGGTTTACGGCACAAAAGAAATCCTTTTAAACTTTCTAAAATAATATTCGGGATGCCTTTATCTCTGCTAAGTATAGGAGCAGATGTAATACGTAAAATTACTTTCGAGGATCTGATCGAAGGCTTTGCAATTAAAAGAAACCGGAGAAAATTTTTCAAATATACAAAAATAAACCTTATTGTCCCAAGCAGTTAGTTTTGTTTCATTTTGAAAAATAAAAAATTATTTTATGGTTTATTATTGTTTATATTTTATTACATACATTTGGGGACACCAAAATCTTTTAAGTGCTGCCTGAAAAACTTGACTGTTTTTTATTTTATTTATGCGCCCTTTCAAAGCCTAGTCAAGCTCATGGGCCCGGTTTCCCGGTTTCTATGGCGTATGTGTTCCCCTCCAGCTGGACGGGACGCCATTCCATCGCGGCGTTACTCAAGAAACAGGAAAAAAGAATGAGAGAAAGTTGGGGCGAAAGAGTACAATAGGGGTCACCACCACCCCCTGCCGGAGCTTCGTAGGGCTTTTAGGTGTTTTCGCTCAATAAACACAACACCCAGTCTGGAAATCGAAACTGCGATGCTCCGACCGCGAGTCCGCTGCCATAACCACTGGGCCATTGCGCCTCTACAAACTTGACTGTACTGGCTTTTTTTTTATCGAACATGGAGGAAGTTGAAAGAGAAAATCGACTTAGACATTATTCGAACTCAGAAAGTACAGATCCAGAACAAACACCATGAGGCCTGTATCAATTCCATTAATTCACCATCCTTCAGTATTAAAATGATCGTTTCAAATTCTAGCAAAAGGGCAGTACTTTTGAGTAGTGGTGGTGCTGAGGCAAGCTGGTTACATCGGTTCTAATACTTGACTGGTATTTATTTTATCGACTCGATATTTGCTGGTACTTATTTAACCACCCCACAAAGGATAAAAGGCAAACATTGATTTCAAAAAGATTTGAAATCAGAAAGTAAGAATCCGTAACGAAGACCGTAAGGCCTTTACCAGTTTTGCCAATACATCGCCCTACTCTATTGAAATAATTCTTTAATTTTGGTATAAAACCAGCAGTTTTTAGAGCGTGGAGGGAGGAGTCGATTGCATAGACCCCCAATACACGATTCGTATTTATTTTACCGACCCTGAGAAGATAGAATTCTAGAAGATAAGAATTTATGTGGAAGAAAGATTGGAAACAATTTCTCTTGCTTGGTGTTTAGGAAACGAAAGTTAAAATGGATGAAGAAGAGGGCGGCGAAAGCGTGAGACTGGTATATAACTTCTGAAGAGAAGGTGTCATCGTAGATGAGAAGGAGAGAGAGAGAGAGAGAGAGAGGGAGAGAGAGAGATTGACAGGAACAAGTTATCAGTGCTCAATGATGGGGTTGATTTTTTTAACAATAAGCCAGATGACCTTTTGGAGGCGAAAACAATTAGAATGTTTGTACGCAACAATTAAGCTTTGTAGAAGACCAGCAATTTACGATTTCTTTTTTGTTCACCCCTTTGGCATTTGAGACGTTTGGAGGAGCTAGGACGCTAACTACAAAGTCTCTGACTTCTTCGGCATCTGGTCTTGACTAAAAT
>NC_068983.1:55090842-55092269 GCF_001194135.2 Octopus bimaculoides
ATATATACACGCCAGCTTAATTTTATTCGTCCTTAGTCGAAAGACATCTGTTGTATTGTCCTGTTATTATTCCTACTGTATTTGTACTACTGTATTTGGGTAACATTGTTCATTTTTTTCCGTCCTTGTTTTTGTATACATTCGCTGCTTTCTTCCAAGGAATGCTCTTAGCTTAGTTTTTCCTTGGGGCTGGCCAGATTGCAGCAATATCGAGAATAACTTGCCGAAATTGCAAAGATAATCTGGATCTCGACTGAAGAGAGAAAACTCCGAATGACCTGTCCGAGGAAGACGGGTATGTTTTCTCTGAGAAACGGTCAGCAAACATTCTTTTCCTCGCACATGAAATGTAGAAAGGAGAATGTTTAGATTACTCACAGTGAGGCATTGCAATATTTACTAGTTATACTTCAAGGTTGATTCTATCAACTAAACAGGAAACAAATTGACGTCGTAAAAAGAAGTTAATTATAAAAAACAAAGTTTTGTTTTCATTTTTCGATGTTTTCTTTTTTAGTTTGGGTGCGGTTAAAAGGAAAACTGACGCATATAAACCGTTTCGATTTCTTTTTTTTTTTTTTTTTTCAGCAAAACTAGATATTAGAACAGTTAGTAAACCTTTCCAGTTTAGAACTAAAAAAAATAATAATAACTGAGGAGCAACAAGAAGTCTGAAATATATCGAGTGAATAATTAATGAAACTTCAGTAGCAGACTACTTGCTGTTTGTGTGTCGAGTGTGAGGGGCTAAAATTAGTTTTAAACATGTAATGTTGATGTACCTATAGACTTTCTACTAACGTCTCTCAGTCACATTTATCTTCATATTTTCAGTATCATAAGTTATTTCATCATGTGCAAACCAAGACTGATAGGTGATTATCTATGCACGAATATCGCGCGCATATAGCATCTGGTGCTTAGAAAAATAAAATATGAATTTGATGCTGTGATTTCTGAAACCTTAATATTGGTTTAAATTGGAATAATTTATTCTAAATCTTTATGCTGGAGAAGGAATATCGTTGTGGTAGGTTTTGCAAAGTAACGAAACGTAAGATTAATGGATTTAAAATGTAATTTAACAATGTAGATGAAAATGTTGTGTTGATATTTTTAACGTTGTGAACATCACCGAACCGAATGGTACTATCCGTTTGGGTAGCTGATGATAGGAATGCACCTATGGTCAGCTCGATTATAGATTTTTTGTTTCTTAGTCTTATATATATATATATATATATAAATATATATAACAGATACAGGAATAATTTGTTTTTTATTCTCAAACGCGTGATAATGCTAATAAATAGCGTGATGAGGATAAATTATCCATTCCTTGCAGAAAAATACATTACCGGCCAGCCTTGAGACGCGAACTCACATCGCTGTGATTACGCGTCAAGTGTTTTACCATTAAGCTAAAC
>NC_068983.1:55092803-55093750 GCF_001194135.2 Octopus bimaculoides
ACCTATGGTCAGCTCGATTATAGATTTTTTGTATCTTAGTCTTATATATATATATATATATATATATTATATATATATGTGTGTGTGTGTGTGTGTGTGTATGTATGTATATAGATATAGTAAAGTGCAAAGTAATTGTAGATTCATAGTCTGTGGGCATCGGCTTAATTTGGTGTCGTTTGATTTTCTTCATAGGCAACCTAATTAGGCTTGGAGAGTGATTTGATATTGGTGTCTAGTTTTGGGAGATTCTGGCATACATTGGTAAGTTGGTAGACTTTTGAATAAGGGATCATATGTATTATTGCTTAGCCCCAAATCAGTTCTAATCCGTTATATCTGTCATCAAAGGCGTTCGGATAATGACTAGTACGTATGCTTGAATAATAAGACTAAATTGTCAAATGTATCTTCTGTTATTGTTTTTGTTTTTTTAAAAAAATGAAGAAAGCTATTGGAGGTTAACTGACTTTGTGCAGTTACTACATTTTCCTATTAGTTCCTGGCACTTTTTCAATGCGTGGTTGACCGCCTCGATTTCCTAAGTACTTGACATCATCACTGTCACACATGCAGGTACGGTTCTCCAGTACCCAAGTCCGAGTGCGATGTTCTCAAAAATCTCCAATTTCTGTGATGGGGGCTCAATCGCGAAAAACTCTAGTCGAGAGAATGACATTTGCCTGATGCAAAACGGTTCCGAGAATCGGCTGTATAGGTTTATATTGACTACTACTATTCATGAATGAAGTACGACCGTACTCCTTCTTGTTGACTCCAAATTATTTTAATACATACAAACATATATACGTACATACATACATGCATACATACATACATGCATGCATACATACATACATACATACATACGTACGTACGTACGTACATACATGCATACGTATATATATATATACACATACATATATATGTATATATATATATATATA
>NC_068983.1:55094034-55095708 GCF_001194135.2 Octopus bimaculoides
TATATATATATATATATATGAATAATGTACACAGTGTTATACCGATGATGTACATAAGTGGTTCTCAACAATTCCCTTTTATTTCTGAACCCCTTTGACCCTTTGATTACTATTTTATTCTAGTGGGTACTCAGTTGCCATTTTAATGCTTAAAAACTAGTTTTATAGATATTTCTTTTAAAATTGCTATTTTGTTATTCACTCATTCACTTGTATACGCTGAACTACGTAAAACGCGAGAGAAAGAAACATGACTGTTTCTTGCAATAAATACAACAAAATCAAAATTTTTCATGGAGCATTAAAAAACTGTTGTGAATTCCCAATTTACTATTTTGCTAGCGTGGACGCCCCCAAAATCTCATATGAATCTCCAGGCTCCACATGGACCCTGGTTGAGAACCGCTGGTACACATCAAAGATTAGAGTGTACAGACTAAAGTCATGAAAATATTCATACATGAAGCTAGTTATTATCGGATTCAGTGGACAACTAAATTAACGATGCTCGTTGATTTAAGTACAATTTGATTGGATAATTAAAATTAATATCAAGTTGTTCGAGAGGACGATATAAAAAGGAAAATGAAATGAAAACACAGCTGTTTGGCGTTTAAGCTTTTACGGAAGATATTTACGATGTAAACGAAGTGAAAATAGCCACATCAAATCAGGTATAAAATGCAGGCCACAGATGTGACCGAATATGCAATGGCGAGAAGCTCACATTCTCTGTTTTGCACTTTGCTCGATCCATCCAAAAACAAAACACACTTTATCATTACCGTTTCTTTTTGTTTGTTTCCCTTCTGTTTATCAAAATAAATACAATAAATATATATCAATAAATAAATAAATAGACAAATAAATAATTAAATAGATACACAAAAAGAAAGAAACAATACCAAGATAATCATTGTTATCATCATTATCATCATCATCTTCTTCATCAAAATTAACAGCAGTAGTCTGAAACACCACCAAGACATATAAAGTTGTTTATATATCATACGAACTGTCTGTGTGTGTTTCGTGTGTAATACACATACACACACACACAAACGATTTTACGTATTGTTGTTAATATCCTTATTGTTGTAATTGTTGTTGTTGTTGTTGTTGTTGTTGTAATTGTTGTTGTTGTTGTTGTTGTCATTAAGTTTTTTTCCAAAGAAACATTTGAATGTCATTTCTTGTCAATGACGAGAAAATGCCATTATTAATCTCTCAATTTTTTTTTGTTAAATTTACTGTTTTATTATCATTATAGTAATTATTATTATTATTATTTTGAAGTTTTAAAAGCGATTCAGACAAGAAGTGTCACTGCAAGTGAACAAAGGCACACTCAACCAATTCAAAAAAAAAAATACACTTATAAATAAATAAATATTTAAATAAATAAATTAATTAATAAATAAATGCATACATCTAGGGAAAATATCTACCATTACTTCATAATGTTCGAAGTTAGTAATTTCAATTAGAATATATGCAAATACAGACTTCTGATTTTTTTGTTTGTTTGTTTGGTTTTTTTAAAAATTCTTTTTTGTCTTTTGAGTTCTCTTTTCTATCTTTCTGTTTTTTCTTTTCTTTTTTCTTTTTAAATTAAATTTTGATATCGTTGTTGTTGTTGTTGTTATTGTTGTAGTCGTCGTTATGCGCTGAAGA
>NC_068983.1:55096345-55097010 GCF_001194135.2 Octopus bimaculoides
TGTATGTATGTATGTATGTATGTGTGTATATATTGAAATCGTGTTCTTATCATTGAGTTATTAATTTTATTATTATTTTTTTTACGTATTTCTTCAGAATCTACAAAAAACGAGTAATTTCATTGCCAGTCGTCGTAACGTGTTGTCATTTAATTATACTATCATTAATTAATCACTATAATTAATTAATTAATTAATTACTATCACCATCATTATTTTTTGTTCGTTTTTTCATGTAAAGGATTACTTCTCCATTTCAATAATTATTTTTCATTACAAAAACCACTTCTACAAAAATGGCTGTTTCCTGGTTTTTTAAAAAGTTTTAAGATTTTTCTGCAAAAAAAATTATCTGAAATATAGAAATATATTTCGATAATGACATTCCATCCATTTTTAATCAAATTATCATTGTTGTTAATCAATTGTGATCGACTGATTATGTCTTTATATGCATATCATCTGGGTGTTTTGCGTTGTACTTCAAATGATATATTTCATATGAGTTACTTCCCTTATCACACGTATGATTTTGATTTTTAGTGTATCATTCAAGAGTGAAACAGGAAAACATACAGAATGAGAGAAAGAGAGTCGCTATCTATAATCTTACACAATTTATATCTGTATTCTCTTACTTTCTATCTCTCACTTTTCCCCCTTTT
>NC_068983.1:55097020-55101299 GCF_001194135.2 Octopus bimaculoides
ATATATATATATATAGGTTGCATTTGTATAATTTACGGAACTAATAATCTCTATGTTCCCATGTCTGCTTAGTCTGTTATCTTTTAAATTATAGTACAATAATGGATGTAAAAAATCGATAGATAAATAGTATTGAATAAAAAAATATAAATATTGAATTTTCAGATCGGATTTATAATGCGAGCGTTTAAAAATATTGATATAAATGAGGACGATATGTCAAAGGACTAACTTGCCAACACTGGTCGAGATTTCTATACATACATACATACATGCATACGAATATACAATCACCCATTACTCCATATATTTATCCATAAATACACAAACATACATACGTACATACATAATTACATACACACACACATATAAAAAGAAATATATGTGTGTGTTTGAGCGACCAATCCCAAGAAAAATGGTCGTTGCATCCATTCCATTTTATTAAAAAAAACTATGTCAGTCTTACATTCTTATCTCTTAAACTAAGATTGACGATGTATATACGTTATATATTTTAAAGATACCATGCCCACCACATACACACGAGCGCGCACTGTTATTTGTGACACCAACAGAAAGATCTCGGTTTCACTTCCCGATTGGTTGTCCTGTTCTGTTTCTATCATCCCAGACATGAATAGAAGAAAATGGCCTTAAAATACAGTATAATGCATTTTTTTTTAAAGATCTGCATAAAAAATGTCGTTATTAATGTTGCTTTCCTTCTATTCGTATTTACTGATATTTAATTTATTATTATTATTATTATTATTATTATTATTATTATTATTATTATTATTATTATTATTATTTTTATTATTATTATTATTATTATTATTATTATTATTATTATTATTATTATCTTAATTCAGTTACTGCTACTTCTTTCTGTTAAATATGCTCTTCCTTCTTCCGGAAGGATAAATTTCGTAGAAAAGTGATTGGTTAACAATCTAGCTAACCTTCTGCTTCTGTATGGTGTACGTGATAAGAATGTTGTAGATGTTGACGAAAATAATGTTGATAATATTGACGATAATATTGAGAGTGTGACAGTGAGGATGGTTAGAGTAGCGATAATAATAGTTAGAGTGATCAAATCACTGGAATAATTCTAAAATCTTAACCTGGGATGGTAAAAAATCGATGACAAAGCTGATTGTTTCTAGCCATTGAATTAAAATCATGTTGTAGAATTTAATTAAAAAAGTAATTTTAAAAAGAAAATGTGATAATATAATGCGAGTTTTATGAAATATTTTTTAGTAGGCTTGATGGGTTAGACTGACATGTGTTCGGCAGGCTTCTTTCCAAATGCTTTTATTTCCCAGTGTATGTACGAATTTATAGAGAGATTTCAAACGAAAGTCGTAACCCGATTCATTCCTTTCTTTATGCGAGCTTCGAAAGGTCAATAGTTTTGATGTGGACGAGTTTAAAGAATAAATAAATAAATAAATAAATAAATAAAGACACTGACATGTTTGTCTTGGAATGGACGAATTGTCAAGAAGACGCTCGATGATTTTAAAACAATGGCTTTCGCGGAGTTAAGATCTTTGGGTGAGTGTGTATGTGTACTGTAGCTGTAGTTATTGTAAAATATATCTTTCTCCTTATATTCATTATTTTTTCCTTTTTAATATATTCTTGTTTCTTTATTCTCTTCGTCTGGAAATACAACTATATATTAATGGAATGATGGTTCAGTTATATATATATAAAATAAATAACATACACACGCATAGATCGCATGAGTGTGTACGTGTGAAGTGTATGTGTGCATGCGTGCGTGTATGAATGTGTGCAAATATATGGCTGAAGTTAATTTAAGATACCATAAAACTAAGAATGTTTACGTTAATAACTGTCGGGACGAATAAGTGAAACATAAAGAATTTCCTATAGCGCACAAAAACAGTCGTTAAATACATTTATTTGCCACTAAATTATCATTGTGATTAGTTACCTATCTCTCTATCTTTGAATGGAAAATATATTTATGAAGATTCGTTTGAATAGTTTGTCTATAATTTTTTACAAGACATTCAAGTTCAAACACTTTGAAACAGATTAACTAAACATTATGACTCCTATTATAAATAAACAACAGATACTTCACAACCGACATAAAATAAACACCAGCAAACTGCTAATGAGAAAAATAACCAAATCTTCAAACACTAACTACATACATTGCTGACAAATATTCTACGCTTGGGATGGGAACATAAGAGATTTTAATTCTTTCATAATGTATGAGAATTAGTATAAAACTAACGATGACTTTAATTTTCTCCACTGGCTAATTCCTACGTGGAATTTCATTTTAATTTCCTACACCCTCTCTATCTTCTCTCTTTCTTTAAGAGGATGTTAATTCAATCGGGCATTTTTTAATTTGTTTGTTTTACCCTTCTTCTTCTTTCATTCAGTTGTGGTTCTGCCAGAAATATAGCTGTTATTTCTGGTATTATTACAGAATCTTCACGCCTGATGTTTCCACGACTAAAAATAAGAGTTCTCTATGTAAGCTATTCAGGTGTTTTCAGACAGGTGTTTCATTGAATTCCCATACTCTTATCGGGGTGATCACATCAGCATGAACAACTACAGGACGTAATCGATCTTCATGGCGGCTATCAGCTGATTTTGAACGATTTTTTCGGTAGGCATTTTTCCTGCTTGAAGTAATCATTCTTCCCAATCGATCCGATTCTTCATCTGAATGCTGCAAATAAATAAATCAATTAATTAAATGAAGATATAAATTTGCATGATTAATACTTTTATTACATACAAACATAGATATGTGGTTAAAAAGTTTACCTCGCAACCACGTGGTTTCGCATTCAATCCCAATGTGCAGCGCTTTGGAAAATGTCTCCTCATATAGGCCCCCCTACTATCCTTGACGAGCTATGCCTTGTGGGTGAATTTGGTCGATAGGAACTTTATGGAAACCCGTCGTATATATATAAAGACAAGCCAATCGCTAGTCTTCGTTTAGATACAGACAAAAGAACCCCATTAAACTAGTCACATCTTAGAACTGAAGGCCAAAAATGCCGTCGCACACCATCAAGTGAACATCGTTGAGCGATTCACGCCATATGTTAATGGGTCAAGGAGGTGCAGGTTTTGTATAGCTGAAAAAAGTCATATCTTTTTTAAATTTAAGAACTCCTGTGACCTGTTGAATTCGAGATCGGAAATTTTCACAAAATGCAAGCATCTCGACAAGTTTCTAAAACTTAACTTGAGAACTCCACCCTCCGCATAAGATTAAGCGAAACATGAAGCGCCAGTTAACACAAATGTTACCATAAATAAAATTCTACTATTCTACTTTCAGTATTGAATCACCCACCGACTCAGGAAACATTCCGTTGTTATTCTTAAAGTAATTTTAAAGCAACATCTTCAATGTAACACACGCGCGCACGCACGCAATGGCACAAGAGAAAATCAAATTAATGATCTAAGATAAAATTAAAACGAACAATAAACAACTTAATTCTTCAAGGATGGAGAATTTATAACGTTATGAAACCTTACCAATGCTTTCTGATTCTGTGTCTGTTTGTCTTCCTTTTTCTGTTCATACCGATTTTCTCTATCAACTGATGATATTTTAATTGGATGGAATGCTGACATTGGTGGTTCTTCTAAAATTTCAGGAGATAATTTCTCAGGAGAAGCAGAGGCAGAAGGTCCCCAACTTTGTATCGATTCGGTTGGTGTTGATCCTTCTCCAGTAGGTCTCAAAGGATTAGAATCAAACGAAAAAGTCTTTTTGAAAGATGGACGGAGTTTCTGCTTCATAGCTTTGAATAGATCTGATGGTTTCATGATTGATGGAGCGGCAGGCTGTGCTGCTTGGACGCCTACTCTGGCAATAGAAGTCAAAACTGGATTATCAACGCTACTTGATTTCTTAAACAAACGTCTTTTCTCTTTGGCACTTGATGGTTTTACATGTAATACATTTTCTGTCGATGATGAAGCCACGGTAACTTCTCGCTTCTCAGATTCAACAACTTTGACGTTGTCATTCCAGGAGACAGAATGTTTCGATTCACTAACACCACTCGTTAAAACTCTAATCTGAAAAAAGAAACATGGCAGTTAAAGTATTGCGACAAATATATCTTTTAAAAAAAAGACGACTGTATAAAATCAGGCACATTCGTATATGTATACATTTATACTCACCACTTCTAAACAAACACGACTGTTTAAAAGAACACGACTGCATAAAATCAGGCACATTCATATA
>NC_068983.1:55102564-55103329 GCF_001194135.2 Octopus bimaculoides
CAGTATTCAACTGGTACTTATTTTAGAGACTCCGAAAAGATGAAAGGCAAAGTCGACCTCGGTTGAATTTGAACTCACAATATGTGAAGATGGGACAAAATGCCGTTAAGCCTTTTTACCCGGCGTTGCTAATAATGATTCTGCTAGTTCACCGCTTTAACAGTTTTATATATATTGAAATACTTGCTGTCTGAGGCTGGAAACCTCTTTGAATGCAGAATGTATTATAAGGTTCCCTCAATTTCGCAACGACAGGATAAGCTATAAAAGACATCAGACTGCAGAACCAGGTGACCCAATTTCAATTCCATAGCGTACTATTTTCCTCCTTACCCGCAGTTTAACACACTAGATACTTTGTGATATTACTCTACGCATACATTTATTCATGACTCACGCTGTATTGGTTAGTCAGGTAATTAGGCACTATAAACTTTAGCACCATTATTTCTCAGCGTTAATTGTCAGGACTGTAGTTGTGAGCAAAGTACTGCAGTAGTACTTTAGCGACATCAATTTCTGAACTGTTTTTATAATTTCCCCTTGATGATATATCATTATTTTTTTTGGTGTGTCTTCTCACCCGAAACACACACACACACACACACACACACACACACACATTCTTTTAATCCCTTTTCTTTAGCTTCAGTCACAGGACCGTGGCCATACTGGAGCACTGCCTTGAAGGCTACTTACTTCATTTGTCTTTTGTCGAGCTACCAGATTATTGGAACGTAAAGAAACCTTCACCGGTTGTCAAAC
>NC_068983.1:55103381-55103878 GCF_001194135.2 Octopus bimaculoides
TGTCAAACCGACAGGAAGAAGGTGGGGGCGAACACAAACAAAAAGATTCATACACACACATTTGCAGTGTTTTTTAGGACTTCTGTTTTCACATCCTGGTGCGTTCAAATCTCGCAAAGTTGAACTTTGCCTTCCATTTTTTAGATATCCTTTTCTTTTCTACTCTAGGCACAAGGCCCGAAATTTTTGGGGAGGGAGCCAGTCGATTAGATCGACCCAGTACACAACTGGTACTTAGTTTATTGACTCCGTAAGGATGAAAAGCAAAGTTGATCTCGGCGGAGGTTGAACTCAGAATGTGAAGACAGACCAAATACCGCTAAGCATTTCGCCCGGCGTGCTAACGATTCTGCCAGCTCACCGCTTTTAATAATTATTCTTACTCTAGGCAGAAGGCCTTGAAAATTTTGGGGGCAAATAAGTAACTGGTACTTATTTTATCGACCCCGAAAGGATGAAAGGCAAAATCGACCTCGGCGGAATTTGAACTCAGAATG
>NC_068983.1:55103888-55106852 GCF_001194135.2 Octopus bimaculoides
GATGAATGGCAAAATCGACCTCGGCGGAATTTGAACTCAGAATGTAGTGGCAGACGAAATACCGCTAAGCATTTCGCCTGGCGTGCTAACAGTTCCTGCCAGCTCACCACTATCTTTTACCTAAATAATAAACTTTATATTTGAGGTATTTAGTTATTTTACATATTTTTATCGTGTGATCAAGTGATTGACCAGACTATCAGATATTGTTATACATCGCCGGTCCCAGTGCGCTTCGCATCGTTTTAGCTTTCGGATGATACTACTCCCATTGCTGGAGGTTTACATTTGAGTGGACTGGAGCAACGTGAAATTAAGCGTTTTGCTCAAGAACGCAATGAGCTGCTCGGTTGAGAAATCGAACCCATGATCTAGCGATCACGAGTACAGCACATTAACCACTAGGCCACGCGCCTTCACATATATGTTATAATTTTTGTAAAAGATAATTCCACACTATCTTTACGAAGTGGTTTACTTACCTCGCCTGCATCAGGCATACTCATCTGCCTGCTGTGACCAAAACCTGCTCCACGCCTGGGCCACGACATACCATAGTCGGAAGAAGGTTGTTGAGCAAAGAACTGCTTTCGCGCTGTTATTGGAGATACATTATCAGTGCTGACGCTTCTTGTTGGTACAGAAAGATTTGGTGACACTGGCTGAAACGACGACGGTGACGGTATAGTTGTCGCTGAAGTAGACATACGTGGCAGCATTGATGACATCGGCAGATTAAGAGAAGTTGCTGATGTCGTGGTAGCTAAAGGTTCTGTTTTTGCTGGCATCTGTTCTTTTTGGGTGGTCGAGACAGAGAAAATAACTTCTTGGTTGTCCATCGATATGCTTTTGATTAACGTTTTGTTTTTAGGTAATTCCCCTGAAAGAGAGGAGGCTGCTTGCAAACCGCTTACGGTAACTGAGTGAGGTTTTTGTTTAGAAATTCGTGAGGGAGATGGTGAGCGAGATTTGGTATGACTTGTGTTATAACTCATTGTCAGTTGTGGAGATAACAAATCTGTTGAAGAAGTCGTTACGGTCATCTTCTGAAGAGCATCACTAGTGTGGCTTCGTGTGATACCATTGCCTGCTGACACTGGTGATAACAATCCTGATGATGTATCCGGACCGAGAACATTTTCAAGCTCTTTGTGCAGTTCTAACTGGGTACTGGAGAGACTTCTAATTATGAAAGAAACAAAAAACCAAAAACGTCACTTAATAACGACCGAAAACATTCGACCAAAAAACGTACGAGCGTTTCATCACAACCAACAAAATAGTTACTTGCAGAATGTGATATGAAGAGGATAAAAGTTTGAGTAAAATCAACATTTGGATTTAAAATATTCCACCATAGATATCTTCGTTATTTTTTACTTGTTTCAGTCATTGGACTGCATCCATGCTGTGGCACCACCTAGAAGGGTATGGTCGAATAAATCGGCCCCATTACATATTTTTTGAGTCTAGCATTTATTCTATTTGTCACTTTTACCGTGCCGCAAAGTTACGGAAACTTAAACAAATCAACACTGTTTGCCAAATGGCGAGAGGAGAACAAACGTAAAGACACAAGCATACATATTCACGACTTTCTTCCAAGCAGTCTCCTTCCACCAAATTCACTCATAAAGCATTGGTCGGTCCAGGACCATAAAAACACTTGTTCATGGTTCAGTACAGTGTCACAAAACTCGAGACCATGTGGCTGTAAAGCGGGTTTGGTAAAAATTCGAATTAGTTATGTCCATCCATGTGTTACAACACTCTCTAGAAATCAATACAATACAATTCAAAAAGACAGAACAATGGAATTTAAGCTTCATTTAAATATTTAATATTGAGAGACTTACCTTCTTACTTGAGACTGAACTTCCCGATCTTTGGTGTCGATATATCGAATGAGATCATCTGTCATTGTATTTAATACAATTGAAACCTGCGATTAGAAAAGACGGGTTTGTATTGGTTTTAGATTATCGATGTTAATATTTCGGACATTGTATCACAATGGACATCAAATCGATCTTTTGTCCTTTACTTCTTTCAGTCATTAGACCGTGACTATGGTGGGACAACGCCTAGAAGCATTTTTAGTCCAATGAATCAACCACAGTCCTTAATTTTTAAAGCCTGGTGATTATTTTATTAGTCTCTATTGCGGTGGACACACACACACACACACATGACGGGTTTCTTTCAGTTTCCATCTACTAAGTCTACTCGCAAGGCTTTGGTCCGTCCGAGGCTATAGTAGAAAACACTTGCCCAAGGTGCCACGCAGTGGGACTGAACCTGGTTGCATGTGGTTGGGAGGCAAGCTTTTTATCATACAACCACGCCTGCGCCTACATCACAGAAAGTTTTAAGAAATAGTGTTAAAGTAAGAAAAGAAAATTAGAAAAATACGGAGAATTGTTGCTTAGATTGTATTAAATAAAATTTTGAATAACCATTTTTCAAGACATTCAAACATTAATATGGATCATCTAAAGAGTTAAAGTGTTTATTTAAACAACTTCAGCGCATCTAGATGTTTCTAGGATTGTTGGAGAATTCACATATCCTATTAATATACCCAAGTGTATATGAAACCCGTCTCACGATAATCTCCGGGGATTATATAGAAAAGATATCAGGCTTTGTTTTTGATAACATTCACTGTTGTTCCCTTCAATGACTTCTTCACAGAACACATCAAAATTTGTTGGAAACTAATCTAAGTTTGATAACAATAAAGAAAATAGGCATTTATCTGTTCTAACATGCATGCATGTATGTATGTATGTATGCATGCATGTATGTATGTATGTATGTGTATGTACGTATGTATGTATATAAGTATATATATGTGTGTATATATATGCGTATATATGTATATATATATATATCTATATGTATATATATGTATGTATATATATATATATATATATATATATATATATATATATATATATATAT
>NC_068983.1:55107123-55113543 GCF_001194135.2 Octopus bimaculoides
AAAAAAAAAAAAAAATTTATAAACTCATTATCATCAATTAGAATATTTTCTTTTTACAACAGAATTAGAAAATTTATGTTGTATGGTATTTGATATGCCTGTATTTATCTGTATCTCTCTCTTGTTGACATCTCATTCTACAGCAACCAGCACCCTACCAAAATACTCCCCTGCCGTGAAAAACAGTTAGAAATGAGGAAGAATAAAAGGGTGTGTAGTTACGTGAGAGATATTAGGATTTAATTAAGGAATCAACGAAATATTAGGATTTAATTAAGGATTAGGATTTAATTAAGGAAGCAAAGGAATTTATTATATTTTGAGTATTTTAACCAATAATCGTACGATAAAGAAAGACCTACTGAATATGTAAAAATCAAAATTAAAATGTGTACAGTATCCCTCGACTATCGCGGGTGTTATTGATCCAAAACACTCCGCGATAGGTGAAAATCCGCGAAGTAGAAACAGTACTGTACTGTATATTTAAAAAAAAAATTTTTATAATTTGCATATATTTATTTTATTATAAATGCAAAACAACACCTCAGAGGAATCGACGTAAGCTTAAATAAGAAACCGCGATAGGTGAACCGCGATAGGTGAACCGCGTTAGGTGAACCGCGATATGACGAGGGATTACTGTATATGTGAAGTTCTGTAAATGATCGTATTGATGGTATATAAGACACACAGCGAAGGCGCGTGGCTTAGTGGTAAGGATATTCGGATCACGATAGCCTGGTCATGCGTTCGATTCGCAGACAATGGGATCAAGTCGATTGCATCGACCCCAGTGCGTAACTGGTACTTATTTAATCGACCGGGAAAGGATGAAAGGCAAAGTCGACCTCGGCGGAATTTGAAGTCAGAACGTAACGGCAGACGAAATACCGCTAAGCATTTCGCCCGGCGTGCTAACGATTCTGCCAGCTCACCTCCCTTATTGGGGTGCATCTAATATACCTGGGAGTCTTTTATGTCATCAAATACGACATGTCATTAATTTAAATGTGAAAATTTGGAAGATATTGAATTTCAACATTGACACAAGGCTAGACTTTGCAGAAGAATAAAAACCGATTGCATAGACTCCAGTATTGTAGATGTTTGGTGCCGGATATATCGAAATTAAGCGGAGAAAAGAAGACAAAATTAATTCCGATAGAATTTGAAATCAGTTTTGAACTTAGGAAAACGAAACGAAATGTTTTGTACTTTTCTTTGAAAATCTCTAAATGATAATACATCGTTGTGTACTAGCTATGAATGTGTATAGTTGTACTGCTGATGGACTCTTCTAATAATAGTAATCCATTTGTTCATCAGAAGCTTTCGGCTGCATCACACATGCACTATAAATAAAGAACCCATTTATCCTTTATCTTCTCGTTAGACATGTGTTAAAGTAATATCTTTTGTGCGTGGGTGGTTGGATGCTCACAAAACACTGAAATTTTCATTGCCTTCTTGTAATTCAAAGGAAGATATAAACAAGTAATTTCCTGTTGATTTTTCCCATAATTGTAGAAGGATGTGGAACCCCATGCCACGAACTAAAAGAAAACTCAGGTATTGTGTGTGGATTCTCTCGTCACTTCGACGAATGAAGGTTAACAAGAAACAGCTGCTCTGTGTTCTTCTGAAGAAAGTGTGAAGTTGTTGGAATCTAGGTTTGCTGAGCTATCTGTACGATAAACGTTATAGTGAACGTGATTTGGGCCGAGTTAGTTCCACTCTTTTGTCCTTAAATGCCACCAGCCTAGCAGTTTCCAAGATGCAGGATTTGTATAGAATTACATTCCCTCAGATGAGTAGTTAAAAAGCAGAAGGGCCTCATCTGCTCGGAATTCGTTGGGGGTATCTGTCAGTAACGTTCTTCGAGACTCAGTTCCGTGACTTACCAATTATCACATAGCTGGGATCCTGACATTTTCTGCTACTCAGGGTCAGAGTAGACCTGGGAACAGTAGTAATTAAAAGGTGGTTCAACACTCCTCAAAACACTGGAATTCCCGAACCAGGGCCCTAAAACCAGATGCAGTTTAGAGTCTTCCCCAAAACATACTCAGATACACAATTATATCAAACATTAACGAAGCGCAAGTGGTGCTGACAATAGCGAAATATTTACGTCTATATGACACATATACAACAACCACCAGTAAAACATTTCATCGAGTAAGTGAAGTTAAATACAACAACCTAGCTAAGAAGCTAACCTGCCTCTAATCTGGCGTGATGCGATCTTCCAACAGCAATTACACTATGTTTAATTGCGTCTCTGATTTATTTAAATTCTAAAGAATATTGTTTCCATATGTTAACTGATGTACAGCATCGTGCATTTACTCAGTGATTCATTCATCACTACTTCAACAAATATATTGAGGATTATATTTCACTGATGAGGCCAGAAAAATTCCCGAACTCAGTAGCATAGTTAGTGGATGAGATGGGGGCGATGGAGGGCGGTGTGCCCCGAGAGACGTTTTTACGGGGTGGTACTGCTGGGTCTACTGCATAGGAGAAGTGGGGCGGAGATGAAATGCTCAAGGGCTTTTCTTGGCGGTACACACTTCAAGAACGGCACTGCTTGAATTTGTAGTTTTGCAACCAGAAGAAGAAATAAAAATAACATTTCATTTTCCCTAGAGATTTATACTCCATAGATTAAATACATCGGTATCAAATTTTGGCACAAAGCCAGTAATTTCGTGGGAGGGGTAAGTCGATTACATCGACCCCCAAGTGTTCCACTGGCACTTGTTTTATCGACCCCGAAAGGATGAAAGGCAAAGTCGATCCCGATGGCATTTAGACTCAGAACGTAAAGTCGGAAGAAATGCCGTATTTTTATCCAGCGCGGTAACGATTGTACCATCGACATAGATTACACTTTAAACTTTACATACTAAATTTAGATTAGCAGTGGTGATGAGTTAATATTCCACAAATAATTAACAACAAAAACATAACCAAATAAATAACGGAATTATCATATTACCTGTGAAAAATGTTTGCTGCTTCTTGAAACAATGTTTGCATTGATTTCACCTTCTGGAGTTTTGTTATCAGTTTCCAATAGAGATTTGATGTGATTTAACTGGAAATAAAAACAACGAAAATATAAATGTAGTCTTAGACCAGTTAAAGAGATGACAATAGCAGCCATTATTTACAGCAAACACTAGATAATCATATTTTCTTTTATTTAATTATTCCATTACCAGTTTCAGCCAGAGGTTGTGGCCATACTGGACTACGACCATTAGCGCTTATGCTTGCTTATTTTAGATTTACTTTCCGGTCCTCTTTACGGAATGGGCCTCTGTGAAGTAGTGAGTCGGAAAGAGCTGCCCTTCATTGCATTTCTCGCAATGAAGTGGGCCCATCTGGTATATCCGATAAAAATTTGTCTAATTGTTCCTTTTAGCATATCCACATTTATCCTTTGTAGATCTCTGACACCTTTTGGCAAGGTATTGAAAAATTTGGGCTTTGAAACTCTGTTACACTATTGGGTTCCTACTCCGGACGAAAAAAATTTCTAATTTCTTTTGTCAGTTTTAAAGTAAGATGAAAGAATAAATCTTATGGCTTTACCTTTTCAATAAACTTAAAACACAAGAGTTCAAATATGGAAAATGGTAATGTCTACACAATGGGTGCGTTATTTTAAATGTATATTTCTTTCGCTGCCATTGCTGTCCCACATGTGTGTGTGTATGTGTGTGCGTGTCTGTGTCAGTGTGTAAAAGTGTGCGTATATAAAGGTGTATATAAGCACATACACACACACACACACACACACACACACACACACACACACACACACACACACACACACACACACACACACACACACACACACACACACACACACACATATATATATATATATATATATATATACACATATGTATACTTGTATTTTCATATACATACACAAATACATATGTGTGTGTATACATACATATATATGCATATATATGTGCATGCATATACATACACATATAAATAAATATAAATATACATATATATATACACATCTCTGTGCATGTATCCATGTGCATATGTGTATATTTATGTATGTGTGTGCGTATGTATGTGTGTGTCTATGTGTGTCTGTGTGCCTGTAGCCAAAGATGTTAATCAATTATTCTTACCTGGTATAAAAGATCTTCGATCTTGCGACTATCTTTTAGCAATCTCTGTCGCTGTTCCGTCAACTGACGCACCAATTCATTTTTCTCTATCAACCAGTTCTGTTGGTCTTTAACAGTTGTATCTTCCAAATCCTGATATTTGATTTTCAACTCGTCTAATTGTCTTCCGCTTGATTCCAGCTTTAAAAGAAATTTTAAAAAAAATAGTGATTGGGACTTTTAAATAGAAATGCATACAAAAAAGTTTATCGAAAATAACATGACAATAAGCTAACAATGGGGCTTTTGGTGGTCACTGGACCTGCTAAACACAACACCAAATCCTCCTCAAATTGTACCCGGCAATGCTAAAACAGACCGATAGAATAAGTGCCAAGCTTAAAAAAAAAGCGCTGGAATTGATTCGTTCGGTGCTGAAGTCTAATTACTGAAACAAGTAAAAGATAAAAGATAGGAGTGATTACAATCTATTAGTTTCACTTCACTTTCACCAAGTGATACCAATATATTCCAACAGCTACAATAGTCACACCATCATCAATTTCTGGGCATTATTGACTCCTGTTCTAGGCTTGAAAGAGCTCGTTGCCCGGTTTCCATGGCTTATAAGAGACCAAAGTTTCCCCTGAACAGTACGTTGCAGGTTTACTCATTTACAGCCGAGCGTGCTGGAGAAATGTAGAATGAAGTGTCTTGTTCAAGAACATTAAGTACCGCGCGATCGTGGTATGGAAACCACAATCTTGCGATTGTGAATACTTAACCACTAGGCCACGCGCATTCACAACAACAGTTATAAATGATTACTACAAATTTTTGCCACAAGGGAAGCTTGTGGGAGGTGGGAATGAGTCGATTACATCGACCCCAGTGTTCAACTGGTACTTATTTTATCGATCCCGAAAGACCTCAGCGAAATTTGAACTCAGAACGTAGCGACCAGCGAAATACCGCTAAGCATTTCGTCCGGCGTGCTAACGATTCTGCCAACTCGCCGCCTTAAACAACAGTTATAAAACAATATATATATAATTTTTATGAATACCCCAGCTAATTTCTTCTCAAGTTCTATTTTTTTCTTCTCCCACGTATCTCTTTCGCTTTCCAGACGATTCATAAGTTGTTTCCTTTCTTTGGAATAAGCTTCATCACGAGATTTCAACTGTTTTTGCAAGTCCATGGCCAAGTTATGAGCTTCCGTCAATAACCTTTTCTGTTCGGAACGTTCTTTCTCCCAGACTTTCTTCGACATCATTTCGTCTTCACTGCTTTTCGACATGGTAACCATTTGGGTTTCAAGCTAGGGAGAGAAAACAAAAACAAGCTATGTCATTATAGTTGACAGGAACGGTGATAATTTTGTGTTTGTAAGCGTGTTTGTGTGTATGTGTGTGTGTGTGTGTGTGTGTGTGTGTGTGTGTGTGTGAAACATTTTCTTAGCCCTTTGACGTCTTGATTACTGGTACAGTTTCGCTGTTTAACAGAAAAGTTAAGCTTGTGCCCTTAAAGTGTATAGGGAATCTTTGCAAGAAAAATATTTTTCTAGCAATACATGTCCACATTTGCCAAATAGAATTACATTCCAATCTGGCCCCTGATCGTTTTTCTTTTTCTCCTTCCACCACTCCTTTATTTTCTCATTCTTTCTTTTCTTCTCTTTATTTTCGAATGAATGACAAGCATTTGAACTGTCAAAGAAGTTTTATCTTGCTTTTCAGTGTTAAACTACCAACACCTTTGTTAAATATTGTCTTTGTCCTTTTGTCTTCTAATTTTGCTCATTACCAAAATTAGAATTAAAAAAAATCGGCTCCATGTGGATTCTATATGTCATAAATTTCATAGAAAAATTAGCAAATAGGTTGTTTGATACCTAAAGGTCTTAGCAATGAATGTGAGATAAAAACTATTGGTTTTGGAGAAGTTTGGATAAAGTCGAATTATACCGAAGATGTATTCCTAAAATGATTCTGTACACTGATGAGCCAGGGCATTAAAATGACTGATTTTCGCATTGGAGATGTTGGGGATTATCAAGAAATACATTTTAATATGTATGCAGTATAATTTATTGATGTTTGTAAAATAATGTGTTTCTTGTGGGAGTATTTCAAAATATAGCTGAGTAATAGTAAAAAATATAGCTAAGTAATAGTAAAGGATCATAAGAATGTAGTAATGATGAGAAAATAAGAACAAACAAGATAAACTGCTAGAAATGAAGCAGAGTAGAAACTTTTAGAGTACTTCT
>NC_068983.1:55115326-55116139 GCF_001194135.2 Octopus bimaculoides
ATCCCTCAGAGAGATTTATGCAGTAGTGATACGATGAAGTAGTAGTATGCTGTCAACTTAATGTGACAGTCCATGAAGGGAATAATACTACTGCTATTTAGCCCTAGGAAGTAGCACCGCTTCCTGTCGAACTTGACACATTTCCTGTGTCCTTATGTTTACAAGGAAGAGACAAGCACCTCCACCCAGCTAAGCCTGCATCCAGAGACTAGTTTCTGAGTCTTTGCTCGTCATCAGTCTGGAGTAGCATGGCCTGCTAGTTGGAGATGCCTGTCAAGCTCTTATCAGTGAATGTATTTCACTAGAATTATTATATGTTTACAAGAGCTTCACAGGCATCTCCAACTATCAGGCCATGCTACTCCAGACTGATGATGAGCAAAGACCCAGAAACTAGTCTCTGGATGCAGGCTTAGCTGGAAGGAGGTGCTTGTCTCTCCCTTGTAAACACAAGGACACAGGAAATGTGTCAAGGCCAACAAGAAGTGGTGCTGCTTCCTAGGGCTAAATAGCAGTATCATTATTCCCTTCATGGGACTGTCACATTAAGTTGACAGCATACAACTACTTTAACATACAATTGATTTATTAAGTATAGATTTTTACTTGCATTTTATTGTTGAAGCTAAGATGGACTTTGTAACTTAAGAAAGAACGTTAGCAATATGGACTTCAGAAGGAAAGGTTAGCAACAAAGTTACAGGAGAGGGCTTTAGCAACATGGAATTTAAAAAAAGGAGTGTATGCAACAACAAATGCGCCAACAACATGGAATTGGTAGACTGAAACTCCGTGGAAGCCTGTCATATATAT
>NC_068983.1:55116149-55119543 GCF_001194135.2 Octopus bimaculoides
TATATATATATATATATATGTGTGTGTGTATGTGTGTGTCTGGTAAGAGAGTGTGTATTTGTACCCCACTACCGCTTGATAACCGGTGATGATTTGTTTATATCTTCGAAACTTAGCAGTTCGATAACAGAATATTGGTAGAATGAATACCACCAGAGTACTAGAGTCGATTTACTCAACTTTCCAAATTAATACCTCCAACACGGCCACAGTTCTATTACAAAAGAATCTATTGGGTCTCTTTGTAAAATCCATAGCTGGTAAATATTCAGTTAATTCAGATGATTACCTAATTTATTCAGTTAATTACCTAAGACGTACTGTATTGAAAGGGGTTAATCAAATACATGTTCGTATGTATCGTTTGATAAATAACAAAATATACATACAAATTATGTTGTCATATACAATTTACACACGGACGGTTAAACTCGTATGTTTCTAGTTAGTATTTTATCTACCCATCTGCTCATTTTTTTCCACCTTCTATTCCTGGGAGAGAGTCATGGATATTATCCAGCCTCTCCATTCATGGTCTATCCTTAGGACTCCTGCATTTGGCTTGGATTGAAGAATTCGTCTTGTGATTCTTTTGTAGTTAGTATTATACTAGGTAAATGATCTGTTTGTGTTTCAATGAAATGCAATGAAATTCTTTTTTTTTTTTGTGCTCTAGGCACAAGGTCCGAAATTTTGGGGGAGGGGCCAGTCGATTAAATCGACCCTAGTACGAAACTGGTAGTTAATTTATCGACCTCGAAAGGATGAAAGGTAAAGTCGACCTCGGCGGAATTTGAACTCAGAACGTAAAGACAGACGAAATAACGCTAAGAATTTCGCCCGGCGTGCTAACGATTCTGCCAGCTCGCCGCCTTAGGAAATGCAATGAAATTAACAAATCAGCTAATTGCATTTGACTTGTACATCAGGAAGACGGAGAAACATACAGACAGACAGACACAGACAGACACAGACTGACAGACATAGATAAATAGATAGATAAAAGTGGGATAGAATGAGAGGATGAAAGAAAGAGATGACAGCACATTGCTAATTACTGTATCTTTAGGTCAAAAACCATTTCCTTAAAAAATTCCTTGTTGTAAAAACAATGCTGCAATAATGGGTCAAGTTAACTAAATTTCTTGCAGAAAAAAAAACACGTGTTGAATAAGAAAAAATCAAGCATTATTTGTACAAAGCATATTTTCTACATTAACCAATCAGGTTAATGTCTAAATGTTATTCTGGTACCCATAAAGTGTGCTTGACATTTAAATACAATGATTCCAAATATTAACAGCGATGTTATAGTTTGTTTTTCGTCATTTACAAGAGTACTTATTCATAGCTGAATGGTTTCTGTTAGAAAGGTTTACGTTCTGATCACGTAAATGCTCTAATAAAGCCAGCTGTTACGACTGGTATCTATACTATAAAAGGCAAGACAGCCGAGCTGGCAGAATCGTTACGGAGATTAACAGAATGCTTAGCGGTAGAATTACTAGAGCATTAGAAAAAATGTCTAATGATGTTTCCTCCGGCTCTTTACATTCTGAGTTCAAATCCGACGAGGTTGACTTTATTTTTAATTTTTTCGAGTCGATAAAATAAATACCAGTTGGGCACTGGGATCGATATAATCGATTAGCCACCTCCCCCCCATAATTTCAAGCCTTGTGCTTATTGTAGAAAGAATATTTATTCCGGATCTTTGCAGTCTCAGTTCAAATTCCGACGAGATCAACTTTTACTTTCGTCATTTCAAGGTCGATAACATAAGTGACAATCAAATGCTGGAATTGATGCAATCGACCTATCTTCCCTTCAAACTTGTGACCACTAGCGTAACTGGGGGCGGTAGTGGCGGTCCGCCCTGGGCGGCAGTTTGGGTCTGCTGTAGGCAATATGAGTTTTTTTGTGGGGTCCGGGAGCCGGCAAACGGAAGGGCCGCCCTGGGCAGGATACACTCTAGCTACGCTAGTGCTTGTGACCGCGTTTCAAAATTAGAAAGAATTACGACAAAAGCAAGGGTTGTGAGCTGGCAGAATCATAAGCGTGTCGGACAAAATGCTCAGCGGAATTTCTTCCTATTCATTACGTTCAGAGTTCAAATTACGCCGAGGTCGACTTTACTTTCCATCCTTTCAGATTTGATAAAACAAGTATTAGTAATCAAGTACTGGAATCGATGTAATCGATTTCTCCGCTCCCTTAAAATTGTTGGACTTGTGACAAAATTTGAAATGATTATCACTAAATCTGCGGATTAATAGAATCGGTAAAGCGTCAGACAGAATCGGTTCTGGTATTTAGTTTGGCCATTTTATGTACTGAGTTCAAATATTGCCAGAATCAACATTGCTTTTCATCCTTTCGGAGTTGATAAACATGTATCGGATAATGAACATGCTCAATCGATTCCATTACACCACAAAAAACATTGGAAGATAAGCAGCCAACGCAGGACGTAGGTCTTAAAAAGTGCAAACTTCCATTTGGCCGATCATGTTTGTTAAATTATATTAATGCATATATATATAAAACACAGACATAATATATACGATATGATATTATACATACATACACATATGCATGCTTGCACGCACACCCGCAAACGCCCTCATCAGCAGATAAGTGTCTCTTGCATCAAAATGCAATAAAAATTACCGAACAACGACCCATTGTCGATTAACACAAAGCTTTTTACTATTTAACTTGTTGAAACTACATTAAACAAGGAAATAATTAAATCCTCTTGCCTAGACACACGTACCTCTGTAGCTTGGTTTTCAAACTTTTCTTTGTCAGTTTGCCAACGGCTTCTATCTTGGGTATACTTGTCTTTAAGATTAAACATACCACGCTGTACACCTCGTATAATCTCTTGCTGGAGTTCCCGTTCTTTAGCTACACGTTCCGAATTAATCAGCAATTGATTGTAATCTCGATGTAACTTTTCAATCTTGGTCTCATAACGAACTTTCATAGCCAACTGTTCGGCTTTTCTCACTCTCTCCTCCTGCTGGAGTTGAAACGCCAACGTTGCCTGTGAAAGATAATGAAAAATATACACACATAAATATGTATGTATGTTTGTATGTATGTATGTATGTATGTATGTATGTATGTATTTATGTATGTATGTGTATATGTGTGCATGTATGTATGTGTGTATGTGTGTATGTATGTATGTATATATATATGTGTGCATGTATGTATGACTGTATGTATGTATGTATATCTGTGTACGTATGTATGCATGTGTATATGTATGTATGAATGTATGAATGCATGAATGAATGCATGTATGTATGAATGTATGTATGTGTGTGTGCATGTATGTATGTATGTATGTATGTATGTATGTAGTCATTATTCAGTTTATTTCAAG
>NC_068983.1:55119605-55124519 GCF_001194135.2 Octopus bimaculoides
GTATTTTTGTTTGCATGTATGTATGTATGTATGTATGTATGTATGTACGTATGTATGTGTGTGTATGTATGTATGCATGTATGTATGTGTGTATATGGATGCTTATATGTATGTGTGTGTGTATGTGTGTATGTGCATACAGTATATAATGCATATAAACGTACGTGTGTGTTTGTGAGTGTGAGTTTGTGTATATACGTATGGATACCTGCGTATATATATGTGCGTGTGTGTGCGTGTGTATGTATGTATATGTAGTCTCATCCAAAATGAAGACGAGTATTAACACGTTCATGTGACACTTAAACAATTGTGAAGATCGTTTCAAATGAAATCATTGGTTGTCCCTTTAACCCACGTATAAAGTGTGTGTGTATATATGTATAAAGATTTACTTTTCGTAATGAGGTAAAAAAACCAAGGCTGTGTAGGTTTGTTCTATCAACACGGAGTTAAACAATAATAACGACGACTCTGTTTCATTTCTCCACTTCATGAATACAATACAAGAATATATGTATGTCATATATCATTAGTACAGTTGTATAATTGTCTGCTTGGTGAATACCTATTAAAAATGTTAAAGATACAGACACTGATACGTAAGCATATTTTATATGTGTTTCAAAAGAAGGTTGTTGATTCAACGATTTAGCTACAATTCAATATTTTTTAAGGCAACACATGGTATTGACAGAAGAAAATTACAACACGTAATAAAAACATCTTCAATTCTTATTGGTTTTCTTTAAAAACTTAATCAGATAATAAATTTGAAAATATAAAATCAACAATTTTTTTCCATCCAAGGCTTTTGAAAACAATATTCCACAAGCTATAATTTAGAGTTTTATCCGTTTAAACGATTTTAATCATTTTAACAATTTAACTCCTACAATGTAAAGGTCAAAAACAGAATCTCTAAATCGTATGGTTTTCTCTTCTGGTTCTCTGATTCTACGAGTAGAAATCGCTCTCAAACTATGCTCTTTCGTATCAAAAGGTTAGGCTAGTTACATTATCTTATTTATACCGGATTGTTATGGTTGGAATGTTTTTGATCATAAACTTGCTTGATCAGTGCTGACATGGGACTAACAAGTTCAATGGCACTCTTTTAGTCACAGGTCATCGAAGTATAATTAACAGGTGTATTTTTACATATCAAGAAAATGACAAGTTGGGTGGTAGCCCCGCCTAGGTCGTTGTCCTTTTAACACCAGCACCAGCACCAGCACCACTACCACCATAACCCCCACTACCCCACCACCGTCTAGTTATTGCTTGCTTTTAGTAAAGTTTACTTTGTTCCAAGCATTCTGAACAAAACACCCGGTTTTTTTTTCCGGACCCGTTTTCGCAATACATATCAATCTACAGATTTTCACAATGGGGATTAGCCGTATCAATATACTCCTTTGACTAAATTATAAAGTTCCAGCAAATTTCTTACTTGTGATTCCAATCGATCGATCGATTCTTGTTGACGTTTGTTAATGGCTGCTAATTCTTCAACTTGTTTCCGCTTTGATTCCAGAGCCTGAGCAATATCAGCCTGGGAATCCAGTAGTTTTTGTTTTTCATCCATTTCTTGACGTAGATTCCTGATTTCGCAATTCAGACGATTTTTCTCTTCTATCATATTCTGGTTATCTTGCCGAAGAATTCGCATCGAATCCTTTTCGTTCATCATGGCAGTCTTTGTAACATTCGTAAGTCTTTCGTTCAAAGTACGTATTTTCATTTGCAATACGTTCTTTTCTTCGACCGATTTGCTTTCCTTGTCATTCAAATTGTTTTTCATAATACTTAAGTCTCTAGAAAGCTTCTCTTTGTCATCCGTTAATCTCTTTACAGATATTAATAATTCAGTAAACTTATTTTTCAGTGCTGTATTTTCTTTCTGTTCGTCTGTCTCACTCATAGTTTTCATATTTTCTACTTCAGAAATATGTGTTTTTAACTTTTTCAGCTCTTCTTCCTTTTGACTAAGTCTGGTGATAGAATCTCTCACAGCATTGTCTAAATTCTTCACTTCATCTTGCTTTAAGCCTATATTGTTGTTAAGTTTTAGTAACATGTCATCTTTTTCTCGTAAACGCTCATCTCTCTGTCGTAAAGACTCCCGTAGTTTCTTTGCATTTTCATCCTGGGTACTGACTTGCTCAATAAGAGCCTGAAAGTCATTATCACGTTGTTTTGAAATTTCTTCAAGACCTCGGATTACTTCATCACGGGTAGAAATAGCAGCTTCTTTTGCTTTTATTATTCTTTCTTTTTCAGCTAGGGAGACTGTTTTCACTTGTAACGTTTTCTGAAGTTTTAACAAAAGGTCTTCCTTTGATCGCAAATCCAGAATCTTGTTTTTCAGGCGAATTTGTATGGATTCTTTCTCTTTTTCAGAAGCAGCACTTTTTGATCGCCAAATTTCGTTTAACTGAAAGTAGAAACATCCATAATTAATAAATCAATAAAAACAATCGATCAGTATGTGTATTTATATATTGATTTACCGTATTTACTTGTGTATAAGTTTCGCTGTTTCATAAGACTTGGATTTTAACTGATAAAAACTGGAGGGGTGACTTATACACAAATAAACAAGGTACATACATACACACACACATATATGCATATATATACATACAAATATATGTATGTATATATATATATATATATATATAACACATATATATATATTTAGAGGCACGCATTGTGTGAGTATCTGTCAATCTTTAAATACAAATATAAATCAATATAAACAAACGTACATACATCATGTGTATGTCTCTGTATGTCTCATTTCACGCACACACACACACACACACATACACACACACATACACACACATACACACACATACAAACAAACACATTTATATCCTTATCATTACGTAGTAATTGTTAATGACTACAGGCCTAATGCCTTAAGGTTCATGTTTTTTAGAAAGTACTTTGTACATGGAAATCATAAGATAAATTATGAAACAGAATCTCTGTGAAATATTAATATTAGCTTTATGTTTATTTCTATGCTCAGTTATATATGCGTATAAGGCACATAATTAATCTAAGTGAGATTAATTCTTCTTTTCTATAAAATGAATGATCTCCCGCTGGAAAGTTATGTAATATTATATTTTATCGATATTGCAAGATTGGCTGTTGAATAAATTCAGGTTTTCATTTATGGAGCGGATTGGAGAAATAATCACTTAATGAGAAAAATCTTGTGCTTTCTAATTTGCTATGAAATCCCTTTTCGAAATATCGGTATTTACAGAATAATTCAGGTTATTAGTTAGCATTTTCGCAGCATATCACCGGCCATATCCTAAACAATTTCAAAACATAATCTTCATCAAATTCTATAAAGCACTTTACATACATGCATACATACATACATTACATTTCACTATATTACACACAAATACACATATGCACGCACAGACGCACGCACACACACACAAACAGACACATACATACACATACCACACGCACAGCTCTCAGTAAAAATATTCATTATTCATATCATTTTATATATTACTAATGGTACATTTAAAAAAATGTAATTTTTTTAAACAAAATATAAAACCCCACGACACTACACGTACTTAACCGATATTTGCTTTATATAAAATCAACAATTTCGCTAGTTTTACCAGAGTATACACCAAAGAATCTTTGGTTCGCAGCAGTTAATTCAGAAACGATAATTGCAAAGAAAACATACAAAGATCGTATACATTATTTCAAGATAAAGACGTTTTATTCCGTCTTATTTATAACTCCACTTTGTATATGTGTGTGTGCGTGCGCATGTGTGTATGTGTGTGTGTATGTATATGTATGTTTATCATTATTCAGTTTATTTCAAGATTTCTTGCCAATAGAGAAAGAACCGGTTTCTAACCTAGATCCAAGGCTCCTGTATTGGAATTTCAACATTAACAACAGGGTATTTTTGTATGTATGTATGTATGTGTGTATGTATGTATGTATGTATGTATGTATGTATGCATGCATGTATGTATGTTCAGATTTGCATGTTTTATGTATGCATTCTCATGCATATAGTTACATATCTAGACATGCTCATATATATTTAAATGATAAACTTCTGGAAAGTTTTACAGAATTTTACAGTTCCAGTGATAGATTGGATCTGTAGTCTTCGAATTAGTTTTCTCTTTTCTGGTTTTGAGAAGCCTAATTTCTCAATATCGGTATTTAGGCAGTGTGTTACATATCCCAGGGCCCCAATAATTACAAGTATAATTTGTAATCTGAGTAGAGTAACTGCAGATTTCACAATAGTTCAGCATAGATGTTTTATTTTTCACCGATCTTCAGGTTTATGCTAACATCCACTGGGCAGCTAATTTCCACAACTGTGCACAGTTTCTCTTCTCTATTCCAAATCATTATATCAGGTCTGTTGTGCTTACATTTTATTGAGGTCTTCACTTTTACATTCCATCAGTATCTCTTTTTATTATGAGAGGCTATGGCTTCTACAATATTGTTGTTTTTTATTTCTTTGTCCTCAGATTTATCCTTCCGACGGATTTCATTATAGAGTGTCCTAACTGCAACGTCATGTCTCATCGGTGGATAATACTGTGAATGTATGTATGTATGTATGCATGTATGTATGTATGCATGTATGTATGTATGCATGTATGTATGTATGCATGCATGTATGTATGTATGCATGTATGTATGTATGTGTGTGTGTATGTATGTATGTATTTATATATGCATGTGTACATCACAGTATTCTGTGTTCTAATTCAACAACCACTTTTAGGCAGCGATAAATATTCCTTTTTGGTACTAACTCTGCCTCTCTCTCTCTCTCTCTCTCTCTCTCTCTATATATATATATATATATATATATATATATATATATAT
>NC_068983.1:55125018-55127572 GCF_001194135.2 Octopus bimaculoides
ATATATATATATATATATACATACACAGGAGGAAAGAAAGAGAAAGAGAGAAATTAACCCTGAAGATGCGGTGCCTACTTTTTAAGTTTATTGTTGAAAAATAAAAAATACGATTAATGTATTGAATTTTTCTGATGATTTAATTTCTTTAAACTATTTCTTTCTACGGTTGAGGTGGTTACATAACACTTTATGTTGTTATGGCTATTTTACCGCAATTTTGGACCTCATTTTATGCTACACTAAGCATTATCATTTGTTCTACACCACTAGAAACGATTTTGACTGTCGATAAAGCCAAAAGGATGAAAGGAAGTATTTACATACGATATTACATAAAAGGAAAAAAATCTATTATCCATACTATAACAAATAGCCAGAACTTGAGCAAGTTCAAAAGCTACCGGACGTTAATGAACTGCCAAGGCTAATTGGTAGTTTTGTATAGATAGACATATATTTTGTATACGGAGGAAAATAACATATTTAGATGTAATAGGTGGAAACACATCTCTTAGTTAAAGCTGCTGTTTTAGTAAGTTATTTTCGGCCAAGTTATCGTCTTAAATGAAGCTTTGTTCGCTGGTTACAACTTTCGTAGTGCTTCTGCACCAATCTATATGTTTTTATAACCTTTCAGAATAGGTTCTTGTTCTATTTTCGGAGGTTTTTGGTAAAGAAAAACAGATTTTAAGGATACACATCTTGCATCCCTCCTCCTAATTCCCTCTATTTATCGACCCATTCAACCGTTTTCGTCGCTCACTATTCCTGGAAGGCGCGTGGTGGGTAGAGTTCTTAGGCACCTTCTCCATATAGGGTCCTATCAGAAGTAACCACCATTATACTTTCCAGCTGGGTTCCCAAGCGTGACCAACTGAAACTATGCTTATTATCCAGCCATCTCGTTCATAGTCTACCTCTAAGTTCAAGGTCTATCTCTAAGTCTCCTGCCATTTGGATCAGTTTCAAAATCCATCTGGTGATTCTTTTTTGCGACATTTTAACCACCGGCTTTATTCACCGTACATAATCATTTAAAAGTAAAGAAACAGTTAAATATGAATCAATAAACCATTAGAAAACTTTTAACACAAAGTTTGCTTATTCGACCATTTCAAACTTTGTTCGTTTTGGGAAATGATTTTCTTCGTAACATATTCTTCCCTTTTCCCCTTATTACTTAATTAGTTTAGAAGTTGTTCATGCCCAGATACGAATATCTTTGAGGAAGGGCTTGTGGCAACTGGTACGGACACTCCGTTGATTACGACGACGAGGGTGGCTCCAGTTGATCCGATCAATGGAAGAGCCAGCTCGTAAAATTAACGTGCAAGTGGCCGAGCACTCCACAGATATGTGTTTCCCTAGCATAATTCTCAAGAAGATTCGGCTTGACACAGAAAGTTAAATATGGGTACTACTTATTTTTGCTGGCTGAATGGACTGGAGTAACGTGAAATAAAGTGTCTTGCTCAAGGAAACAAACGCGCCACCGGGAATTGAACTCACGACCTTACGATCGTGAGCCGAATACCTCTAACCTCTAAGCCACGCACCTTCACGAAGGGTTTGTAGACTCCTTGTATAATATAGTGACATTATCTAATGTGCTTATTGCTCCTCCTAAGAGAGTGGGACGTGATTTCAGGAAAATTAGGCTGCTATTTCTAGCAGTCGTTGTTGTTTAGTTCCAGGTCGGCTAATGAGCAGAATCATGACCAAAATTATTTTAGCTGCCTTTTTCAGGAATTTGTAGAGACATAGAATAACATTATCCCAATATACAATGGGACTGTTCCTTCCATAAGAAGATGAGGGAAATTTGGCTGCCATTTCTAACAGAAATTATTGTTTAATCTCAAGTCAGCAGATGAGGAAGATCATATTCTAACATAAATAAATATGCAGTTACTTTATCCAAAGTTTCTGTCCCATCCTTAAGACGCCGCGGGTGTGATTTGAGGGATATTTGGCTGTTATTTGTAGCCGATCTAGTGATCACGTAAAGGCTGCCTCGTCGGCGCGTGGAATGTAGAAATGAAGAAATAGGAAAAACGTGCTACATTAACTCCTTGCATCTCTTGACATCAACTGTCAAGAAAACCTGCATTATATCTTACACACTGATGCATCTAATCTATTTTGGAAACTGAGAGGGCGGATGCTTTTCTTAGAACCAGGAGCTGCCTTTCTGTATCCCCAATATATATATATATATGTGTGTGTGTGTGTGTGTGTAGGTGTACATGTGTGGGCGCACGCACGCGTGTGCGTGTATGTATGTGTATATATATATATATATACACTCTCTTTTTCCTTTCCCGAGCGTCCAATAACACTATCCGTATCACGTCCTCACTTTGCTGTTTTTTTGTTATTGTTTTTTGTGTTTTTTTTAACTTATATATATATATATATATATATATGTTAACAAAATCTGGTCCAAATTGCGGTAAAAGCGTTATGTAACCACCTCAATCATCGAAACAAATAGTTTAAAGAAATTAAATCATGCAAAAATTCAATACTTTAATTGTATTCTCATATATAT
>NC_068983.1:55128005-55129788 GCF_001194135.2 Octopus bimaculoides
CTTTCTTCCTGTTTCTGTTGTACCTGTATTTCAAAGGGCCAGCCTTGTCACACTCTGTGTCACGCTGTATCCCTCCCCCCACCGAGAACTACGTTAAGGGTACACGTGTCTGTGGAGTGCTCAGCCACTTGCACGTTAATTTTACGAGCAGGATGTTCCGTTGATCGGATCAACTGGAAACCTCGTCGTCGTAACCGACGGAGTGCCACTATATATATATATATATATATATATATATATTTGCAACGACTATCTTACTTGTCATTCGCACCTTATTTAATTAGTTACTTTATCTATTTATTTACGTATTTCCCATTCCATTGAGTTATTATTATTTGATCTCCACGTAGGAGATCACTACGTCCAGAAGCAGGAAAATTTCCATTTCAAGCTAGGCGCACACACACGCATTAAATATTATATACGTGCGTATGTATTCATGTATGTATGCGTTAGTGTGTGACACTTCGATACATTACGTTCTCTTCGTCGTTCTCGCCTCTCACAATTTCTTTCTTTGAGTCATCTTCTCTTGTTCTTCATTCTATGCTCTTATCAGCTACTTTGATTATATCGCAGAAAATGTTTGTTAGCTTGTTTGTTTTTCCCCCTCTGTCTGATACGCAAACACTATAGTTCTTTCTAAAGATCGTGATATTCACCTCAATTCTTCGCCACCACATTTTCTTTCTCTCTCTCACTCATAGAACTTAGGTTATCTCCTTGAATAGTATCCTTCTTCCTCGAATCTTATTCATTTCCTTTTCTGTCTCTAGCACTTTTCCCGCTTTCACGTTTTCTATTTCTCACTCAGTCACTTTCATTTTTCCCCTCATTTTTCTCTGTTACAAACTCACACTTTGTGGCTCTGGTCATAGGTGCAGGAGTGGCTTTGTGGTAAGAAGCTTGCTTCCCAGCCACTACGTTCCCGGTTCAGTTCCACTGTGTGGCACTTTGGGCAAGTGTCTTCTACTGTAGCCATTTGAGTGGATTTGGTAGACGGAAACTACCGTTGCACACACACACACACACATACACACACACACATACACGCACGCACACACATATGTGTGTGTCTGTGTGTTATATGGGCGTGTGAGTGTCTTTGAGCTTGTATTTGCTCGCCATCACCGCTTGACAACCGCTGTTGGTGTGTTTACGTCCCCTTAACTTAGCGGTTCGGCAAAAGAACTGATGAAATATGTACTAGGATTAAAAGGTAAAAGTACTGGGTTAAAATAAAATTCCTCAAGGCGGTGCCCCAGCATGGCCGCAGTCTAATGACTGAAACGTGTAAAGGATGAAAAGAAAAAAAGGTTGCTGTAGGCGTCAGTAAACCCAACGGATATCATGTTACATCAATGCAATAAGCTTGTGAAAAAGTAGAAAATATGCAATTAAAAAGCCTCTTAGCCCCATCGTATCTCGTTACGTCATCAGTTTATTTATTAACTCGTTTGCGTGAGTGTAAACGTGTGATGCAACTGGTTTTTGTGAAGTTACTGAAGCAATGTCGGAACCTCTAAAACAATGGTTCTCAACCAGGGTCCATAAGACCCTTGGGAGTGCATCTAAGATTTTATTGTTAAAGATTTATGAGCAAAAAGGATTCGCGAAACAAACAAAAAAAACAAAGAATGAAGATGTATTAGTTTAACGCTCGGGAATTGAAGAAGTCTTTAACGTTTCGAGCCTACGCTCTTCCACAGAAAGGAACACAGAAAGAAACAAAGAGGGAAAATATAGAATATGTAGTGGCTAGCGATCTATCATGGCGAATATG
>NC_068983.1:55129961-55130917 GCF_001194135.2 Octopus bimaculoides
ACACACACACACACACACACACACACACACACACACACACACACACACACATATATATATATATAAATGTATGTATGTATTTATCTATATTTGCAAAGCCCTTACATACACGCTTCTCATAACTTTCACGAATGCATGTACTTCACTTCCTTTTGTTCCACATGTACTCATTATGCATCATCTCACTGTGTGCTTACCACATGATTTCACATACTTTCGTATAAACAAACACACGCATGCGTGTTAAACCAACAAAAAACACAAGTCCTTTTATGACTTTCCGAGACAATGTTAGTCTTATTACAGTAACCATTGGATGGGGGTTTTGGGATTTATCTAGCTTTATATCTTTATAGAAAATTTGTTTGTTATAAATATTTTAAGTTAGCGCGTAGGAGTGACTGTTAGTGTTTATATTGCACGTATTTCAGGTCAGAATTAACGATTGTATTATTCTTTTGCCGTGCAAAACATTTATGCATGTGTGTGTGCTTATAAATACACACACACATACACAGAGAAACACACACATATATTTATATAAGTACATATATACCTGAACAATCGAAGTTGGATGTAGAGGATTCATTGGAAACAGTATGCGGCGATGGTTGTTGTCGCAAGGCTTAAACCCAATACCATCATGAGGGATATCCATGCTACAGTGGGGGAGGCAAGCCACTGGATTTGGTTAAAAAGAGACGGTGAGTAATGGTTATAAGATTATTGAGGCATGTCTATTAACCAAACTGATCTGGCAAGCGGGACCTCATCTCAGAGGGGTCGGACTGGTGAGTATTAATGCAGTCGAAAGGAAGACTGCGTAACGGTGCACGTTCTTTCCAGACGACCCCGTAAGCCTGCTAGTGACCAGTATGCGAGCTTTCAACTGGTAGAACTTGTATCTGCAACTTGTTCGCGAATAATATATATATATATATATATATATATATATA
>NC_068983.1:55131397-55132768 GCF_001194135.2 Octopus bimaculoides
TATATATATATATATATATATATATATATATATATATTCATGCATACACTGATAAAATTTATATGAGACAATATGTTATAAACCTAACCGTATACTACCTGTACATGCTTTTTCGAACTCAATTTCATAAAGTTCAAAATTCACCGAAACTAAATAATGTTGAATACTTTTCGTTGAGTCTTAAATGGTAGCTTTCTGCATACTTCTAAATTTATTTCAATGTATAACAAGCAGACATTAAATGGCAAATAATATTGCAATCAAACAAAGTAACTTTTGAGATTGGGAGCTATCATAGGAGGAACTTGGGGTAATTTTGAATCTATTAATAACACTTTTACAATAGGCAGAAGGCCTGAAATTTGTTAGGAAGGAGCTAGATAATTATATTAACCATAATACTTAACTGGTACTTATTTTATCGATCGCAAAATGATAAAAAGCAAAGTTGACCTCGGCAGAATTTCATCTCAGAACGTAAAGACAGTTGAAATGCCGTGAAACATTTTGCTCGGCGTAAAGAGCCGAATGAGATGCCGAGAAATATTTTGTCTGGAGTGCTAACGATTCTGCTAGCTCCCCGCCTTTGAATCTATTAATAATGAAAGGAAGCAAAAATGGCTGCAAACTGTCATAACAGTTTTCAGTCAGTCTTTGATAAAACTCGGAAGGTCAGAAAGAGGCTGGCGCCTCTTTATCAACTGATATCCTGCTAACTACTATTTATGACAAGCTACATTAAATAATTAGCTTTATTGTTTTGGTGTTAAGAGTTTATTCATATATTATCTATGAGTGTAGGAAAGTATACTGCTCGTTACATTGGTATATGTATTTATGTATGTAAGTATGTATGTATGTATGTATGTATGTATGTATGCATGTATGTATGTACTTATGTATGTATATGTATATGCACACACACACATACACACACACACACACACACACATATATATATATATATATATATATATATATGTTACACACACAGACACACATATACACATTTACATGGAGATATGCATATATAATGCTTCCTACTTAGCTACTTCGTCTCACTTTGAATTAACAGAGAAAGAAAAAATCGAATGGCTAGGACGCCAGTCTATTACGGGCAACGGAAGCGGAATGGACTGACATCTGTCCCTCACACACAGGCAGACTGAAGTGACATAATAGAAGAATCTAATTAGGCTTTCTCACGCCTACACACCTGTGATTGACAAATCGAATCTGTAGCTTAATATCATTATGCCCACATCCAGTGGTTTCCTCCTCCTCCTCCTCCTCCTCCTCCTCCTCCTACTACTACTACTACTACTACTACTACTACTACTACTACTACTACTACTACTACTACTACTACTA
>NC_068983.1:55132991-55134961 GCF_001194135.2 Octopus bimaculoides
TATATATATATATATATATATATATATATATATATATATTAGTTTATATAATTTATGATAGTAATCAAAAGAAGCGATTGTTGGACGACTAGATGCCAACGTTGGTAATGTAGGTTAGTAAGTTCTGGAATGAAAGAAACCGTTACAAGTCTGGTTGTAAGATTGATTAATAAAGCTAAGCTAGTAAAAAGAACTCATAAAGATAATGGATCCTCTATCTCGTAGAAGAAGGCACTTGGTCGAATGGTTAGAGATGTTGCTCTCATGATTGCAAGATCGTGGTTTCGATTCCTCTACGGGTCCCTGGAATCTAGACAGTCATGTCCAGGAGTGAAGTAAGACGTAAATGTTTCAATAAAGAAATTGGCATATTTAATTAGGCGTAGGCATGGCTGTATGTTTAAGAAGGTCGCTTTGCAACCATGCGGTTCTGGGTTCAGTCCCACTCTACGGCACCATGGGCAAGTGTTTCCTACTAAACGCCCGGGCATACTAATGCCGTGGAAGACAGAAACTCTGTGGAAACACGTCGTGTATATACACACAGACACCTTTTTATATATAGGTTTAGTGATGCAGACAGGAAAAATATAGCTCAAAACATGAGTATATACATATTTTTTTATTGATATTTAGCAGAAGCAGCAGTGTGATTCAAGGGACGAGAGTTTCGTGCGTCAGCATTTATCAAACGCACGAAACTCTCAGCTCTTGAGTCACTTCGTTGCTTCTGTGCGGCGTGTGTATGTGTGAGTGTGTGTATGTGTGTATATATGTATACGTATATACATGCATTTATACATATACACACACGCACACACATATATATGTGTGTGTATGTGTGTATATTTGTGCTTATCCACTCCTCACCGTTTGACAACTGGTGTTGGATTGTTTACATCCCCATAGCTTAGCAGTTCGACGAAAAAACCGACAGAATAAGCAATAGACTAATAAGTGCTGGGGTCGATTCGTTCGACCAAAACCCTTTAAAGTCTCAACAGTCCGATGACTGAAACAACTAAAACTAAAGATAAGACACAAGTAAATATACTCTTAACGTATTTAAAATTTAGGTCATCATATCTGAAAAAATTAGAGTAAAAATATAATTCAAGCCTTCTTGGTTGTACCTAATCCACTGTAAAACACCAGCGTTTTTGTATGGACCACTAGCAGTTCTTCATTGGTGTAGCAGTTGAAAGACTCGTGATATTGTTCATGTCAACAATATTCTTATAAAGAGGAATTTGTTGGTTAAAACACTAAGGCAATGAACTGGTAAGAAACGAAGTTTCGTACTTAAGTTCGGATAGCTATGTCGACGACACAAAAGTAATCTACAGAAAGACCTAGATGCCATATATAAATGGGCTGAAGAAAAGAACATTCAATTTAATGAAGGAAAACTCCAAGCCTTCTGCCATCAGCCAAATTATGCTAAACGTGCCACACCAAAGATACTTTTGACCAAAAGGAGCGGCGATCTCAGAATCAAGTACAGTGCGGGATCTGCGGATTGATATGTGCAATAATGCTTCGTTTTACGTGTTTGTCACCAAGATGGCGGCAATATGCAGGCCGAAGGCTGGATGCATTTTGAAAAATTTCAGAACAAGGGACCAGGAAACTATGCTGGTTTTATAGAGGATATTTTCCATCAGCCGTCTGAACTAATGTTCTCAATTGTGGTCACCCTGCAGTATCAAATTGATAGCGGAACTGGAGGTAGTTCAGCGGTGCTACACCAGGAAGACTGCATCAATGGAACAACTGAGCTACTGGGAGAGACTGAAAGAGTTGCAACTCTTCTCCCTGGAGCATAGACGATATACATACATACATACTTACATACATACATATATATATATATATATATATATGATGGCTGCCCCCTCGTTATCGAGTATATACATACATACATATATATGTATATATATATATATATATATATATATATATATATATAT
>NC_068983.1:55135012-55136384 GCF_001194135.2 Octopus bimaculoides
AGAGAGAGAGAGAGAGAGAGAGAGAGAGAGAGAGAGAGAGAGAGAGAGAGAGAAGTATGCAGTGATATACATATGGAAGATCCTGGAGAGGTTGGTCCCAAACTTTGGCATCAAGAACTATACCAGCACCCGAACTGGACGCTACTGCACTGCTCCATTAGTCCCAGTTATACCGAGTGAGAACCGTATACTGCAATAGATTAGGACCCAAGTACCTACGACTATCTAATGTCTTGCCAAAGCATCCACATGGGGCAGTGGTAGATGTTTCAGAGAAACAACTTGACTTCTTGCTGTTCAAGTTTCCAGATGAGCCTACATCACAGCCAGAAACTTGAAAGAGAACAGCAATATCGAACCCCCTTACACCAAGAGCCAATTACAAAAAGAGGATAATACTAGCGGTGCTCCAGCATGGCCACAGCCTTTGGGCTGAAGCACATAAAAGAATAAAAGAATATGATATTAAATTTTCCATAAATCTGGTAAATGTGAGTCCGCATTCACTTAACGTATATTTGTATCCAAAGCTTTTAGAGTTGCGAAAATGAAATAACTAAATAAAGTATTTGACAACTTACTCATAGATTGTGAATTTGAATACTTTGTAGGCGTTTTGTTACGTCGTTCCTAAGCAGAATACATTTATCTACATTGCTTCAGTACTTTAAGCTGTCAGATACTGTATTTTTGCAGTCTAACTTGCGATAGACTGACGAGATGTAATTTAATTCTTGTTCGCTTAAACCATGAAATGAGAGCTAAGTACTAATTTAAAACACCCCCAGAAGTTACGTAGACGTTATTATTATTATTATTATTATTATTATTATTGTTATTGTTGTTGTTATTATTATTATTAACGGTTTACATATTACGTATCATTGTTACTCGATTTTCTGCTGTCTGTCGACTCTCAATAAAGATCTAAGAAAGACGTTATTTTTCTGAGTATGTACGGTATCCAACGAAAGTAGTTTTTGAAAGAGGAACATACATACATACATACATACATACATATCTCTGTCTATCTATCTATCTATCTATCTATCTATCTATCTATCTATCTATCTATCTATCTATCTATCTGTCTGTCTGTCTCTATATACATGCATAAATACATGTGGCGTGTATACGTATGTATGTGTGTGTATACATTCATACAAGTATATATATATATATATACTTAATACTCCAGAGACACTATGTATGTCATCGCTCACCACCTGACAAACAAGGTGAGAGAAGAAATTTTACCTTGCCAAGAAACAGGCATGCGGAGAAACAGGCAAACGAGGCTATATATATATATATATATATATATATATATATAAACGTAACTATAACTAATGCTTTATTTAACGTATGTATA
>NC_068983.1:55136442-55139137 GCF_001194135.2 Octopus bimaculoides
ATATATAAGTGTATATTTATATAGACGCACACTAAAGGACTTTTAAATAGCAGTGAAATTTGTGCCTTTCTTAAGGATATGTTACATAGTTATTGTTCATGTTTTGAGATAGGTTTCCAGTCCATGGTTGGATAGAATTATGTCAACTGAAAACATTTACGTCACCTTTCTATAATGGAACTTTGCCATGACCCACACAGTTCTTTATTTAATCCACCGCCGCCGCCACCAGTAGTTGAAACCAAAGAACATACCTCTGCTACTTTATATTCCAGTTCTTCAGCTTGGTCCTTGTATTTCTTACAGTCGACTGAAATCTTCTCCATGTTCTCTTTGTGGTTGTTCATCTGTAATGCCAAAGATAGAAGAGCCAATGTTAGGTGTGGTTATGTTTAAGATTAATCAGACAGCCAAATGTTAAATACAATAAACTAACTGCATATGTATTACATCATTTGAAACAATGATTTAACAGAGCTGTTGCAGTGGATTTATTTTTACAATGTTAACGGTGTTAGCGATGGTGGTTTAGTCATTTCAACATCTTGTGAATGTTACCATTTGCTGACTTATAGTATTGTATCATATCACGCTCAAACTGGTGAACTTTACACGTGAACTTCAAATAAGAAATTTTATTTATTGTTACTTCTTTAATGAAGTAGCGAGTAAAGTAAAAATGAAGTGTTGTCTCGAGTCCCAGAACACATACGGCCGCTTCACCAGTAATCCATTTTCTATGACACATTAGTAACCGTGATCAAAACATCCCCGCTTCTTGGAATGGGAGGCAAGTCCGTCTCAGGGGAACTCATTTATAGCTGAATGAACTGGAACAACGAGAAATAAAGTGTTTTGCTCAAGAATACAACACACTGTCAGGTACGGAAATCGAACCCCGATCTTGCGGCCGTAAGTACAAAATCCCTAACCACTAGGCCACGTGCCTTCAGCAAGTAGCAAATGTTGCTATGTTATTGTTCTATTGGTACTCTCAAGGAAATTAATTCACGATCCAAATTCGTTTTCGTTTTTGAAAGCCAATTCACTTCATTAAAACTAGGAAAGCCTTTCGGAAAAAGGCATACACCCCAAACAATTTAATCCCGTTTACCGATGGATTTAAAGCTTTGTACCTTAGTAAGAAGTCAGTTTTAAAGATGGCAGAGATGCATAAAATAGTGGCGTTCCACGTTCGATGTTTTTATAGAATCTATAATGTATCAACCTCTGCTTCAAACTCAAATCATATTAGAATTTATCAAAACTCTCACCACTTTGAGGTGAAGAAGTACCAGTAATGCACTGTGTCGATTGGGTACACTATGCCCGTCTTTCTACAATACCAGTTTTGGCCATGTAGTGTAAATATCCAGATATATAGGTTTCAAATTTTGGCCAGCAATTTTAGAGGAGAGGTAAGTCGATTATATCGACACTAGTGCGCAACTAGTGTTTATTTTAATCGACCCCGAAAGGATGAAAGGCAAAATCGACCTTGGTAGCATTTGAACTAAGAACGCAAAGATGGACGAAATGCCGCTCAGAATTTTGCCCTTATTGTCCAGAAATACGAGGAAATACATTAATAACCAACACAATGAGAAGTTGGTCTCTAAAATTTATCTACTCTACCAGCTGTAGATCAGGGAACCATTCCTACTGCGAAGCTTTTTTCTCCTAACATTCGGCTGGAGTTTATATCCTAACAACTACAAAGACAGTGATCTTTAGTTTGACTTTGTAGAGTACTGGAGATTAGATGACACACGCATGCACATACACACAAACACAAACACACACACAATGAAAAAACACACACATATATACACACACTCACAAATACACGCACAAAAGCACACACAAACACATATACGACCAAAGGCTCTTTCGGCAGCGAAATGTTTCCCTACGTCCGACTGTATTCGACAGTGTTACACATGAGTTTACACTATTATATATTGAAAATCATGGTGTATCTAAGAAAATACATGTGTGCTGCACTTCGTCCTTTGACCTCAATTGTACTCTAAAGGATTGTCACACAAGAACTAGCATGAGCCTACACAAGAATAACAATCTAGTTGAACGAAACTTTATAATAAAGAGAAAATATTTCCTGGTCAATGCCAGGTTAACCATGAGAGGATTCAAAATAAGTTTACCTTGTATTCATATTCTTCTGATTGTAGTTTGAATTTGGCGCAGTCATTTTCGAGAGATTTTATTAATGATTTATAAGTGGAAATCTGAAACGAATTATCAGTATTATTTTTAAAAAATATGAAAGTTATAATAATAATAATAATAATAATAATAATGATGATGATGATAATGATGATGATGATGATGATGATGATGATTTCTGCCGAAGGCACGAGGCCTTGAAATTTTTGGGGAGGGGGCTAATCGATTACATCGAGCCCAGTGTTTCACTGATACTTAATTTATCGATCCCAAAAGGATGAAAGGCAAAGTTGACCTCGGTGGAATTTGAATAATAATAATAATAATGATAATAATAATAGTAATAATAATAATAATAATAATAATAATAATAATAATAATAATAATAATAATACCAGGCAGTGGCTCTCATGGCTTCGCATCTTAAGTGATTGGAAGTGTTATCATGTACATTGTTTTGTCTTGGTATAAAAGATGGGCTACAGCAAATATTCTGCTTAATACCACA
>NC_068983.1:55139169-55140696 GCF_001194135.2 Octopus bimaculoides
TACCACAAATTTGCTTGACAGTTGTTTGACTTTAGCCAGTTGAGCATGTCCCTTGGTGGCTGACGATATGTGCATCTCTGATCATGAGCAGAAGTAGTGGGGGAGCATCATAGCCATGTGTTGAGAGGAGTTCTTTGGGGTTTGAATAATTCACCTTTGGAAACATGGGTGTTTTGCTCAACATCCTTAAACAACCCTTATTCAGGGACATTTTGAGCGGGATGAGCTACTCGACCTGAAGAAAATTCTAACTGGGCCCCACCTGCAAGGTCATGCGCTGTTTATCTTGATATGAAATCACCATTTCACGCACATATGGTTGTGATGCATGTGCCTGGTGTACCCTTATCAGATGGGTAATCATGAGTGGTATATTGGGCTTCGAATATTTTACTCCAGTGTCACTTTGATGGCATGCCCTGCTCTCTCAATAATAAATACTCTTTTGTGTGTATGTATGTATGTATGTATGTATGTATTATGTATGTATGTATGTATTATGTATGTATGTATGTATTTGCACCTGTATGGGTGTGGTCGTGGGCGTACGCATGCATACCTATGCTATATAACGTTTAGCATTTTATAGGAAAGATGGTTTGACATTTGTGTTTCGGTGAGCACGAAGGAAGTTTAGAAATACTTTACCTCTTCTTGAAGTTTCTTTATGGATTCATAGTTGTCTCGTTGTATATTCGAACCATGATCACTATCACTCGGTTTACTGGCCGTCATCTGGAATAACAAAGATTAAAATAAATCCAATGATGCAGGAATATATTTCTGATGGGTTGATACGTGTGTAAACTTGAACAAACTTGCATTAGACATGTAAAATTAGAACGAGAAGCTGGGGTATATACACGAACATTCAAATAGAAGCGTGTAGGAGGATGAAACCGGCACTCCGTCGGTTACGGCGAAGACTGTTTCAGTCGATCCATTCAACGGAACAGCCTGCTTTTGAAATTAACATGCAAGTGGTTGAGTGGACCGGAGCCGCGTGAAATGAAGCGTCTTGCTCGAGGAAACAAGTCGCCGCCGGGTACGTCGAACTTATGATCTTACGATTGTGGGCCGAATATCCTAACCACTGAGCCATGCAGCTTAAAAAGTATATTGATTATATATGGATTAAAAAGTATACTCGCGAATACATAGAAATCGTGGCACACCGTCGGTTACGACAACAAAGGTTCCAGTTGATCCGATCAACGGAACAGCCTGCTTGTGAAATTAACGTGCAAGTGGCTGAGCACTCCACAGACACGTGTACCAGAGCCTCGTGAAGCTTTAAGTGTTTTCACTCAATAAACACTCACAACGCCCGGTCCGGGAATCGAAACCGCGAGTCCGCTGCCCTAACTACTGGGCCATTGCGCCTCCACATACATAGAAATACACGGACATAAACACTAACACACGCGTGTAGATAGCGTTGCTGTTATGCAAAAGTATCGTAAGTCCAAAACGGAAAATTAGTTTCACCATTCCATAGCAAAACTGTTGTACTACACTTTAACAATT
>NC_068983.1:55141006-55143129 GCF_001194135.2 Octopus bimaculoides
CGTTGTACCACACTGACAATTTTTCCTTTCTTGGCATCAGAAGCAGCCGGAGATACGATAGTTTCACCTAAAGAACCGGCTATTGCAAGCAAAAATAAATATTGAAAAAAAGAAAACACATTTGGCCAAATTTGGAAATACGACAGTTTAACATAATAGCAACGATATACATTCATGAGCTACGCTAAATGTATATAGGTATATACATAGATGCAATGGTACATATATTTTCATTACACTCTCTAAATGATATTTGACATTTTGGTAGTAAGTTACAGTGGAGCCCTTTACGGGTGACACACCCAAACCCAAACCCTCCCACTTATCCACACTCGCTCTTCTCCATTATATTTCTTTTAACTATTATTTTTCCTTGTTCTTTTATTTTCTTTAAATAACTCTACTTGATACATTACCATTGGTATTGTTCTTTGAGAATTTATTAATCTTCCTCAGTTAATTAATGATTCTATGTGTTGTTATTTAAGTTCCAACAATTACATTCTTCTTTTCCTATAGACAACTGTCAACAAATTAACGCTCCGGATTCACTGATATCTTCATTTGGTGCAACTAAACTCATTTCTGCCTTCAGTACTGTCAGAGGTACACCTCCATTTTATACATATGTAAGCTCCTGCCATTGTGGCCTTAACAACTACATATATCATAACTTTCCCAGTGTTACTGGTATTGTTGTATTCTTTGCTTTGTCTGGCGCGGTAACTCTGGATTCCATGTAACATATTACATAATCTTTTATATTCACATGATGTGACAGAAACGATCGTAATGAAGGAATGAATGTAACACCATCTCTTCCCTTCTTGAACTTGCTGTATACATATATGTAAGTATATAACTCTTCAACTCTAATTTTTTTAACTAGTTTCAGCTCAAGAGTTGCGGCTATGTTGGGGCATCGCTGTTAGCCTTGCTACAACTACAATACTTGAAACCACTTCTGGTACGTGACATTTGGTGAATGAATGAGTTTGGTGTTGCCACCTTCATTTACGTTTCCTGCCTCGGAGGAAGCTCAACCGGAACTCTTGACAGGAAGACATCCAGGCTTGTTTTGATGACACCTACATCCACCCCATGCAGGTCTCTCAGGCTTTTTTTTTGGAGGATATTGAAGAGGTGTAAGCTCTTGAAAGTCAAGTTATTGCAATATCTGTTCCTGTATCTTGAAGGAGGTGTTGTGATCTTTGGCACTGTGCAGTGTCTCGCTGTTCTGCTGTTTGTACAGCATTCAAAGCCAACGTTTGGTGCATATGTATGTATGTATGTATGTATGTATGTATGTATGTATGTATGCATGTATGTATGTATGTATGCATGTATGTATGTATGCATACATGTATGTATGTATGTATGTATCTATGTATGTATCTATGTATCTATGTATGTATATATGTATATATATATACAGAGAGAGAGAGAGAGAGAGAGAGAGAGAGAGAGAGAGAGTGAGAGAGAGGGATGGAGCGAACGAGGGAGCAAGGGAGAGGGAAACAGACGGAGCCAGCCGTTACTTGCGAACGAATATGGTTCGGCAACAAGCACCATGCTTTCGTTAGGTGTCCATATAGTCGCTTACAGACGCAGACATGGACACTCTCCCGACTCTCTCACTCATTGATAAGAGCTGAGGGAGAGTGGGGTCGTTTATGAGATAGTTGCCCTTGCACCCGTCAGGCTCTCGTGTACAGCTGGATAAACTGGAGCAGCTTGAAACGAATTGCTCAGAGACACAATGCCCAGCTCGGTCTTGAAACTGCGCTCTCTGCCCTATGATCAAGAAACAAACAAATATATAATCAGACTATTACCTATCTATCTATCTATCTATCTATCTATCTGTCTATCTATCTATCTATCTATCTATCTATCTATCTTTGTCTGTCTGTCTCTATCTGTCACACATATATATATATATATGTATATATATATGCACATATATATATGCATATATGTGTGCGTGTGTGTGCGTGTGCGTGCGTATATATATATGCATATATATATATATGTATGCGTATATGTATATATTCATATATATGTGTCTGTATATATATATATATGTATATATATATATATGTATATATATATATATGTATATA
>NC_068983.1:55143739-55144568 GCF_001194135.2 Octopus bimaculoides
ATATATATATATATACATATATATATACCTATATACGACAGGCTTCTTTCAGTTTCCGTCTACCAAATCCACTCACAAGGCTTTGGTCGGCCCGAGGCTATAGTAGAAGGCACTTACCCAAGGTGCCACGCAGTGGGAATGAACCCGGAACCATGTGATTGGTAAGCAAGCTACTTACCACACAGCCACACCTGTGCCTATATATATGGTTATTCAAAAAGAACGAACCGATTTCATTACGCAATATTTTGATAAGGAAAAGCAATAGAAAACTCCAGCTGAGTCACAAGTATTTACTCACAATCAACTTTTATTTCCTGTCTTACAAGTATTCAATGTGGCCACCACCTGCAGCATAGACAACATCAATGCCATAAGAAAATTCCTCCCCAGACATGTATCAGCATATCAAAATTCACTGAGTACTTCTTTGAGTGTATGGTTGAATGCTTTATCGAAGTTTTTCCATTTTTCTTCTGTGTCAATATATTCAGAAATCGCCTCAAGCAAAGCAAATTTATTCTTTAGTTCCATAACGAACTCACTTTTGATAATCTGATACGCGTCTGGGAGGAATTCTCTTATCGCATTGATGTTGCCTGTGCTGAAGGCGTTGGCCACATCGAACACTTGTAAGACAGGAAATAAAAGTTGATTGTAAGTAAATACTTGTGACTTAGCTGGAGTTTTCTATTGCTTATTCTTATTAAAATATTGCGTAATGAAATCGGTTCATTCTTTTTGAATAACCCTGTATATATACATATATACATATGCATGTATGTATGTATGTATGTATGTATGTATGTATGTATGTATGTATGTATGT
>NC_068983.1:55145115-55146431 GCF_001194135.2 Octopus bimaculoides
CTCTCTCTCTCTCTCTCTCTCTCTCTCTCTCTCTCTCTCTCTCTCGCCTCTATTTCCATTGGGTTACCTCGAAGTTTCTTTAAATTGCAGACATAATAATACAGATATTACAGCTACGATAAATTACTGAAACAAATATTTTTTTTTAATGAATTTAAGTTTTGAGGCAAATTTACTTTCTGAACCTTCTTTTATTATTGAATATTTTCAAGTTCACAAATTTAAATATTCGGTAAAAAATATTTTATTTATACGATTTTTTCATTTCATGTTTATTTCATTCTTGTTTGCAGTGTTCTCTCTCACCACCACCCTCTCTCTCTCCCTCTCTCTCTCATACACACACTGTCTCTCTAGACACGACGGCAGAGAATATTATAAAACTTATTTATTACAACTGGGAATCAAATGTGAAAATGTTATCAAATAACACGCAGAAAACCGCCCGGAGAGCGGTCTTTCTGCAAGTAATATATTAAGTATAATACACACACATACACACACATATACACACATACACACACACACATACACTCAACATGCTCTACGGCGTGTAGCAGAGGGATACATATATACTTCAAATAAGTATCCTTCCTTCACTTGCTTTTTTTCTTTTTATATCTAGCTTCTTACTCTCGTTGGATGAAGTGTACACACGAAATGTCAGTCTCTTTTTCCTTCCCCTCTTTTTCATTGAACTACTCCCTCTGTACAACCATTATTGTTACTTTTTTTTTCTGTATTTCATAAATTTCAATTTCGTACTTCACTTTTCTAATTTTTGTCTTTTTGTTGTAACCACTCACGTTGTGTGTCTCTCTCTGTCCGTTTCTTATTCTCCTCGATCCATTTGTGCTTTCTCGCCTAACATACACATGCACAGACATAGACGTGTATTTCAAAATCTGAAGAATTAACTTACTTCAATCTCTAATTTCCTGTAGTCTTCTTTCAGACGTAAGTTTTCTTCTTCCAGTATTTGCATTCTCTCACGTAGACCAGATATTTGGTCGCTGGCGATTCGCATATGTTTCTGACTTTCCAGCAACTGAAAATTACAAATTAGTACAAATGAAAAAAGTTAGTTTAGAGTACAAAAGATGATATACATACATACATACATACATACATACATACATACATACATAGGCGTAGGAGTGGCTGTGTGGTAAGTAGCTTGCTTACCAACCACATCGTTCCGGGTTCAGTCCCACTGCGTGGCACCTTAGGCAAGTGTCTTCTACTATAGCCTCGGGCCGACCAAATCTTTGTGAGTGGATTTGGTAGACGGTAACTGAAAGAAGCCCGTCGTATAT
>NC_068983.1:55148473-55155958 GCF_001194135.2 Octopus bimaculoides
CTGATCTATACTTTTTTTAATCAAGATATGCGCATAGAATTGATGTGTGTGTGTGTGTGTGTGTGAGTCTGCCTGTCTGTGCGTTTGCTTGTCTATCTGCCTGTCTATCTATCTATCTATCTATCTATCTATCTATCTATCTATCTATCTATCTATCTATCTATCTATCTATCAAGCTGCATGTCTGTCTATCTGCAGTCTGCACGTCTGTTTGTCTGCTTTTCTACTCCTGTATCTTTGTGAATAGTTATTCACATAAAAAGGAGAGATAGCAGACAGGCTATCAGAGGGCCAACAAAAGGCCAGTGAGTTGCGTTCTATCACTGACCCCGAAGTCAATAACCTCTAGATATAGTTTAGCTTGTACATGATATATTGAAATATATACTTTTAAGTAACTATTGCAAGCTTAGAACAACTCAATGCTTTAAGCGGCTCCAGAAGTATAAAATTGATAGTACTGAGTAAAAAATCTGTTGTTCCTCAATGGTGATGTCTCCTCGATTTATTTCACAACAGCATAGTTTCCTGTTCCGGTATCTTGAGAGATTCACCATTTATGTAACAACACGTTACATTCTGTATGTAACTGATACGTAATTATACCATAGACGTAAATGGTGTGCACAAATATCGATTTCAAATTTTGGCACATGGCCTGAAATTTTTGGGGAGGGGATAAGTCAATTATATAGATCCCAATGGTCAAGTGGTATTTATTGTATCGAATCCGAAAGGATGAAAGGTAAAATCGAGACCTCGGCGGAACTTGAACTCAGAACGTTATGTCGGACAAAATGCTACTAAACATTTTGACTCGTGTGTTAACGATTTTGCCAGGTCGTTGCCTTGATGAACATAAATATTACACATTGACATACACGAATAAACACTCGTATACAGACACACACAAGTTAAACTGAAGAACTGAAAGTTTGATTATCAGATTACAAGGGCAAGAGAGAATGGAGGAGCATGAGGGAAAGACATGGGAGAAATGAGAGGGAAAGTAAGAGAGAGAAGAGAAAAGTAGGAGAAAGAGGGAAAAAGCGAAGGAAAAGAGAGTAAAAGAGAAGGGAAGAGTAGAAGAAAGAAACGACAAAATAAAGAAAGAAATGAAAAGAAAATGGTGGCGGAAAGAGGAGAGAGGTAAGGGAGATAAAAAGAGGAGGAATGTAGAAAAAGTGGAGATTATGTAGGAGAGAGGAAAAACCAGGAGGAAAAGAAATAAGATAAAAGAGATGAAGTAGGAAAGAGAAGAGGGAAAGAGTTGAGATAAAAGAAATAGAGAAAGAATAAAGAGAAAGAGGAAAGAAAGTAGAAGAAAAAGAGGACAAAGAAAAAGGAGTCGGAGAACGAAGAGAAGAGAATAGTGTCAAAGAAGAAAAAGAAGGAAATGAGAGAGGATGTTTAAGAAAAGAACGAGAAAGAAGAAAAAAGAAAAAAAACGTGGAGTAAAGAAAACAATTTAAAGAAATGAAAAAAGAAATGAAAAAAAAGAAATGAAAAATCACTTCGATTTTGTATTTCGTTTGTAAGGTTCTTAATGTGTGCGTGTGTTTATTATTGGCGCAATGACCCTACCTAGATGCAATAACAACAACAACAACAACAGCAACGTAAATGAAAGAAAGCTTTGTTGCATTACTCACCTCCCAGTCTTTATCAATAACGACTTCATCTTCTGGTTTAGTGCTACCTGGTGAACGTGGCACTAAAAATACGTCGTCACTGCCAAGACTTGCGTCACTGAGGGCGCTGACATTTGAAGCACTGCGGGCTGAGTGTGTTGAAGATGAGCAACGGAACTTTTCCAGTTCCATCTCTGCCTCATCAGCTCGTTCTTTGACGATATCCAATAAGTTTGAAAGTACGCTGTATTTCTCTTGTAAAGCATGAAGTTCTGAAAACAATTCATTTTCTTTGATGGTTGATTCTTCCTTAATCGTAGAGAGCTCTTCTGTAAGCTGTTTGACTTCCAAATCAAGTTCGATGTTCTTTTCTTGTACTTCTTGTAGTTTCTTCGTTTGTTCGTCTAAATAAATAAAGAAAAGAAAAAGCATGAAAACAATAGGTCAGAAATTTGGAAGAAATGGAAGATTTAATTAGAATCAAATTAAATCAAAACCGGCATTCTGTCGATTACGACGACGAGTGTTTCAGTTGATCCGATCAACAGAACAACCTGGTCCTGAAATTAACGTGCAAGTGACTGAGCACTCCACAGATCCACGGACCCTTAACGTAGTTCTCAAGGAGATCCAGCGTGACAAAGAGTGTGACGAGGCTGGCCATTTGAAACACAGGTAGTGTTAATTTTAATCAGATGAGTGGTCCGGAGCAACGTGAAATAAAGTGTCTTCCTCAAGGACATTACGCACAGCTGGGAATCGAATTCACAGTTTTACGATCGTTAGCCGAACAACCTAACCGTTAAGCCGCGCGCCTTCACACACACACACACAAAAAAACTACACGAAATTCGGCATTTGACTGGTACACTATTTTTGTTTTCTTTTACCGAACTAAAAAGTAAATGTTAATTCACTGAGAATTTTTTGCGCACGTCATTTAGTAAATCACTTATCTAAAACATCAAAATCTATCCCTTTTTCCTACGCGAGTTACTTCCCTTTTGTGACTTCTCGTGAGCTAACAGAATGCTTCAATATCACCATCGACTCCCAAATAACAGTATTCATGCTATTTTTTCCGATACATGTTATTTCCCTTAGCTCTTTTTTAAAATAAATTATTAGATTACTAATCAATATAATTTATTGATGAAATAAACTATTTAGCAGTTGACTCTAAGACAATATTTTGAATTAAAAGAACAAAAAATATCATATGCCTCTCTCTATAATCTGAGGCTCGAACGCACGAAATCAGAAGTAGATATGTCACTATATTTCATCTCTCTTGGGGTACAATCTATCGACTTCGACTCCCTTTTTCTCAAATCCGTCGTTTACAGGAATAAGAAGCTTGTAAAATACCGTTCGACCAGCTTGAAATAACTCAAATTTCCCTCAAATCCTTCACTAACACCATTAGAAAAAAAAAGCGATACACAAAACTATTAAGTATTGATATATTGTTAGGCAGGCTGATCATAGGTGGAACTCCTTTAAACACCAGCGTAGCTAGGGGCGGTCCGCCTCGGGTGGCACTTTTGGTCTGCTGTAGGCAATATGTGTTTTTTGTGGGGTCCGGAGTTGGCAAACGGAAGGACTGCGCTGGGCAGCACGCATTCTAGCTACGCTAGTGTCTTTAAACAGTGGTCTGCTCGACCAAAGCTAATCTAAATCAGAACAATAACAACTGCTGCTTCTCAAATCTATCTACGCCAGAGGGTCAGCAAACTTCTTGACCTCGCCCCCAGTGATGGGATCGTTTATCAATTATCAACTCTCGTGTCAATTTTAAAAATAAAATTAAAAAGTATAAGAAATTAATTATTTCTTGATTGAAAATAATAATTTCTTCGTTCATTTGTGCCATTACTGCTTTTTGATAAGATATATCCAAACAGATGTTTAACCGACTAGCTAACAATAAAGAAATGATATTGAACCAGTGTGTGAGTTGTTCTCACTTTTGGCGTGATGACCCCACCAAGACACAGCAAGCTATTTAAAGACATTCAATGGAAATACTTGACAAAATTGATAATGAACAATAAAACTTCTTCCTTCATTTTTTGCCTTTGTTTCAGGAACTGGGCTGTGGTCATGCTGAGGCACCGCCTTCAAGGGTTTCATCGAAGAAATCGGCCTCAATACTTATTTCTTTTTAAAGTCTGGTACTTATTTTGTAAAACAGCTAAGCTATAGAAACATAAACAAGCCAACACCGGTTTGCAAGTGGTAGTGTTGGACAAGCACATACATATATCACGGGGGACACTTCCCCATAGTTTCCTTTTACTAAAACCACTCAATGAGGTCGGTCCGGGGCTATAATAAAAAGACAAAAGACGCTTGCTCAAGGTGCCGCGCAGTGGGACTGAACCCAAAACCATGTGGCTGCAATGCGAGCTTCTTAACCATACAACTATGCTTATCTCATACTTCCTTCAGTTTCGTTTTCCAAATAAGCCACCTTCAAATTCGTTTTGCAAATAAGCCATTAATGCCTCAATTAGATTTTGTTGTTAAACTCCACAGCATTAAATTCTGTTCTCAATTAATAATAAAAAAAAATTGATTACTTTTTTCTGATACTTTTTAATCCAATATTTCACAGACATTTATAAACAAGTCGTTCTCGTTATTTTATTTTTTAATTAACACATTATCAGCAACGTTTTTCTAGCAATAATTTGATGTTATTTCAGACTGTTGTTGAAATAAATTTCTGTATTACATAATTTTCTTTCTTAAGAACAATTTGAAACGGTTTTAATAGCATTTCAACAGCAAAAATATAACGTTACTGCAAGATTTTTGAATTCACTCAAGTGGCTTCATGAACGAAGATGGCGCAATTAATAAAATGCTATGACAGGAATGTATATAGACGGTTTTTATCGTCTGCAATTATTTTTAAGAAATATCTCAATTTCTTGAATTTCTAACTTTTGCCCACCAGACAAAGAAATTGTACACTTTCAACTGGTTGAAAACCATCAAGCGTTTAATGTATAACACTGGATACCAGTTGGAGGTAAATGGTAATTTGCCAGACTGATTTGTCTCGGATTTACCAAATAGCTTTCTTATGTAAACTTCAAGATGCATCACAAGCGGAAAAGTTTTCACAAGCACTAGATTCTTGGTTCAAGTACTGAGTAAGATAGGAGAGCATTGTAGTTCGCTTGAAGCATTGTGTATTGTTTGTAAAGAATAAAAAGTCTTGAATGGGACAACAATGCACTATAATACAAAAAATGGACTATATACTTTTTGTAATTTAGTTATCTATAGTCCGATGATATTTCGGAATACAATTCCTTCTTCAGATATTCTTATAGTTTATAGCAGAGACTCCATCTAAGAATATCTGAAGGAATTATCTTCCGATATATCATCGGACTAAAATCTTTTTATTCTTTACTGAGTAAGACATTGTGTAAGATGAATAAAGATTGAATAATGCTGGACGGATTTACTTGGCGATGTATTGATGAAAATTACGCAATAAACTCGATGATAACACGGAATTGGAAACATTGCGTAACTTTAAACTAGTGCAGAGACTGAATACTTATTTAAGCAAATATGAGGTTCAGTTGAAAAGCTCATAGAATGACCAAGGTATTCTAGTGGAATGTGACCAAACGAGGTTTATTTTTAAACATAGTGCCCCTTGCGGTCCACATGTTTCTTCCATCGGTGTGCAGTACTTCGATCCTATTGGTGAAGAAGCTTTCATCCTATTGGTCAAAAAAATATCAACAACAGATATGACGTCATCATCACTGCGACACTATTTCTCAGCGAAGTGTTTTTTAATGTCGGGGAGCAGATGATAGTCAGATGGGTCAAACCAAGAAGATAGAGAGGATGAATCCGACCAGTTCAAAGCCATGTCACGCACAGCAGCGATTAAAACCAACAACTTCCGTGCCGGAGCATTGTCGTGATGAAATAAGATCCCTTTCGTCAGTTTCCCTGGACATTTGGTCTTGATAGCCTTCGGTAATTGCCTCAACAAATTGGCATAATACTCTCCATTGATGGTGTGGCCCTTTTGAAGATAGACAATAAACACAATGTCGTTTGCATCTTCCCCACAAAAAAAAACTGAGGCCATCGTATCCGACATGCTTACAATTCTGCCAGCCCGCCGCCATGATCAGGAATCAATTCATTTCATTTACATCAGTAAAATCTCATATAAAATCTGTGAACGTCAAACAATATTGTTGCTGTTTTCTTTCCGGTTTTGTGACTTTTTAACCGAATGATTAGAGCAGGTTAACAAGAGCTCATTGAGATGATATTTATAGAATAAGACAGAAACACCATGGAATTGAGAAATATCTATTTCTATTCGTGACTCAACTCAATGTTAATAATTGTTTCTAATTTAGGCATCAACAATTTTGAGTGGAAGAATTAGTTGATACTGCCAGCATTAATACTTAATTGTTATTTCATTTCATGATCCCCGGAGGATTGAAAGACAAAATTGAGATCAACAGAAATTGGAACTCAGAACATAAAGAACCGGAAGAAATACCGAAAGATGTGTTTCTCCAATGCTCTAACGATTCAGTTAGCTCCTCTCCGCTCTTAAATAACAGTCAGCTCTTCGTTCTTAAATAATGGTTTATGATTTAGGTACAGGTTAACGGTTTTGAGGAGAAAGAGTACGTCGATATTATAAAATTCAGTATTTGGCTAGTACGTAATTTGGTCGACTCCGAAGACAAAGTGGGCCTCAACGACTTTCAGTTCAAAATATAAAAAGACAGAATAAACAGCGTAAAGCGTCTTGTTCCACGGCAAACGATTCTGGCAGTTTGCCGCTTAGTAATAATTCTTTCTGATTTTGGCCAGCGATTTTGAGTGAAGAAGGAAAGTCAATTATATTGATTCTAGTACTTGAATGGTATTTACTTTATCGAATTTGAAAGAATGAAAGGCAAAGTAGATCTCAGTGGAGTTTGAACTGAGAACGCTATGAAGCGGAAAAATGTCGCTAAGCATTTCGTCCGAAGCATTAACGATTCTGCTACCTCGCATCCTTTGGTCTCAAATTTTGGCACAAGGCCTGGTATTTGATTAGAACTGAATTTTATCGACCCTTAAAGAAAAGCAAATGTGACCCTGGCGGGACTGGAACTCAGAACGTAGAGAGCTGCAAAAATACCGCAAAACATTTTATCCGACGGATTAGCATTAAGTGTTTCTGACTTAGGCGCAAGGAAAGACAATTTTGAGGGGGAAACATTCGACAACACCATGGACCCTAATACTTAACTGGTCCTGTATTTCATCGACATCGGAGGAATCAAAGTTAAAATTGTCATCAATACACTTCAAACACATAGCATACAGATCCAGATCAAATAGCGCAAAACAATTCGTTGGGACACGCTAACATTAAGCTTACACCCGATTAGTTTACAGCGTGGGAGCTCGAACAGATGTGACGCAGTGTGTAGTCTTAAAAACAAATATACAATGATAATGAAAAACATAACGCGATACTAACACGAAAACATAATTTTTCTGTAAGTTAACCTAGTGCAGGTGGAGGTAAATACCTCGACCAAAGATCCACGCTTCTTCACTGGCAGCAAATAAATTAATTCGACTGATTTCACAGCTAAGTGAATGCGTGATGTGTACTGACATACCACGAGCAGCTGTTACTGAATCTCTTCACAGGGAATCCCGAAGGAACATCCAGAGCTGATAGTTTTCTGATGTTCGTCGGAATGCTAGCTGAAGTAATTATATAAATATACGTGTTTACGTATATATGAAGCTAGGTAGGTATATCTTACCTACTTGCATATATATATATATATAT
>NC_068983.1:55156357-55159686 GCF_001194135.2 Octopus bimaculoides
TATATATATATATATATATATATATATATATATATATATATATATATATATATGTATATATATATGTGTGTGTGCATGTATATATGTGCATGTATGTGTGTGTGTATATATGTGTGTATGCGTATATATATACATATATGTATGCGTATGTATGTATGTATGTGTGTATGTGTGCATATATATATATATATATATGAATGTGTGTATGTGTGCATATATATATATATGTATGTGTGTATGTATATATATACATACGAATGCGTATGTATATATTTATATATTCATGTGCGTATGTATGGGTATGCATACGTGGGAGAGTATGTGAGAATGTGTCTCTGCAAGCGAATATCTTTTCTGTTATTTCTTCTTAACTAGAATTTAACACCGTATTCAAGTTTACACCCGTACATATACATGGGCACTTATGTATTTGTGAGTCTGTGCGTGTGTGTGTCTGTGTACTTGTGTTTGCATTGTGAATATTTATTTATACTCCTGTTTATGTGTGTGTGTGTGCACACGTTCGTATATCTGTGTGTCTGTTTATGTATATATATGTATATAGGTGTGTGCATATGTTATTTTGTAGTGCAAATGAAATTAAGCATCCTGTGAAATATGTGTAGGAGCATTAATATGAATATCTACAGAAGTTTATGATTTAAATATATATGAGCGTGTCTAGATATGCAACTATATGCATGGGAATACATACATAAGGCAAAACATACAAATCTACACATATACATAAATACAAACAAAAATACCCTGTTGTTGATGTTGAAGTTCCAATGAAAGAGCCTTGGATCTAGGTTAGAAACCGGCTCTTTCTCAATCGGCAAGAAATCTTGAAATAAACGGAATAATGACATGCATACATACATACATAATACATATATGCATACTCTTAGACATATATACACACAATCATAAATTCACACACACATACATACACACATATTTTTGAAATACTTTCAAGATGCTTGTATGCTGTAATCTTTGACTAAATTAATAACCCTGCTTTACCTATATGTATAGATGAATAGCTTCGACCTATCCGTTCTTAAAAACACAATGACACACTAGTTACCAACATCAATGGGATAACCCTTGGCCATTGTATTCCACCTAAAATAAGAAAAATACCAACTTCAGTCTCTCAATAAGTATTGCTCACCGTAGGATGAAAACGGAAAAGAACTACGCTTATCTAAACTGATTATCCTAACTCTGGCATTGATGCTTTCTACAGGCTTTCGGTTGTTTCATTAGCCGCTCATTCAAAAGATACACATCTATTATGTCAGTATAAATGTCTGTATTTATGACTGTACAACTGCTATAAGCATACAAGTCAGACCCAGTGAACTGCACAACAGAATCTGTGATTCCTCAGCAAGCGGAGTCGTATCACCAGCAAGTAATAGGCGCTAACTTAATTAACATACTCCTTTACTCTTTTACTTGTTTCAGTAATTTGACTGTGGCCATACTGGAGCACCGCCTTTAGTCGAGCAAATCGACCACAGGACTTATTCTTTGTAAGCCTAGTACTTATTCTATCAGACTCTTTTGCCGAACCGCTAGGTTACGGGGACGTAAACGCACCAACATCGGTTGTCAAGCGATGTTGGGGGAACAAACACAGACACACAAACATACACACATACATACACACACACACACACATACACACACATACACACACACACATATATATATACATACATATATACGACGGGCTTCTTTCAGTTTCCGTCTGCCAAATCCACTCACAAGGCTTTGGTCGGCTCGAGGCTATAGTAGAAGACACTTGCCCAAGATGCCACGCAGTGGGACAGAACCTGGAACCATGTGGTTGGTAAGCAAGCTATTTACCACACAGCTACTCCTGCGCCTATATTTATTAATATTTATTAATATAGTCTGTGTGCGAGTGTATGTGCGCCAAACCATGCGTGTGCATGAGCGTTTGTGTGAGCGAGCATACGTGCACAAGACCACGTATGCGTGGGTATTTGTACATCCTTATCTACTAACGGTTATATCTAATACTTTTTTCGGTGTATTGTATATTTGTTTCTTTTTATATCTGATATTTGTTATGGATCTTCTATAAGAATAAAGCTGCATTCCTTAATTCGCCATTTCTGTATGCGAAGACCAAGAAGAAATCTTGCGAAACAGAGTTTATTTTAACGATATACCTCTTGAAATCACATGAGGAGACACATCTACATTGAGGTATACACCTAAACCAGATATTCAGTATCCCACCCACGATGTATCGATGTTAAGTGGGTTGAAACAGCTGTAGTGATCAACAAAGACTTTCGTATCTTCCATTTTCCGTCTCATTAAACAAATATATATATATATATATATATATATATATATATATGTGTGTGTGTGTGTGTGTGTGTGTGTGTGTGCATATGGTGATAGCTAGATAGATACATACATGTATATACATACGTACACACACACGCATACACACATATATGTATGCATATATGTATGTATGTGTATGTATGTCTATATGCATGTGTATATGCATGTTTGCATGCATGTGTATATGCATGTCTGCATGCATGCAATTATGTATGTATGCTATATTTATAACATTACAGTCACAGATATTTAGATATTTCTAACTTCACGATTTGTTTCAAAGTTTTTTTTCAATATCTCTCTAAAGCAGGGTTCACTTTACGAAGATTTTTCTATAAAATTTCAGTTCGGAGAATTCATTGTGAAATCTCGTCATTGTTATCGCAAGTAGAATCATTCATTTCCCTAAACTCCTTATGGTCTTCACAGTTGTGTGTCTCTATCAACATGCAATAAATCTTGAATATCAGCGAGGGACTTTCCGTGATTTTTGCTGTTAAATTGCTACAATGTTGAGCTTCGTTAGAGCGATATTTCATTTACAGAGAAGCATAAAACCACACACACACACACACACAAGTACACGCGCACATGTTTTATGTATATATATGTACACATATATGTGTGTTATGTCTCAAGCTACTGCTATCTAGCACCTTCCGATGATCTCTACTCAACGGCTAGACGACGGCTACTCTACACTCTACCACGGCCAGACTACCTCTGTTTATATGTCATAGGCGATCCTACTTCTTCGCTTAGGGGCGTCGACACAACAATGTGTATGCATATTACGCGCGAAATGTGAACTAATGGGTTGTTTGTATTTCATAAGCGACGTTCAAATGGAAAGGGGTGCCAAAATAGCTCATATTTGTCTATATTAAAAACTAAATTGGGTGGATATTTATCTCTTATAACACCCCGAAACTGTGCTA
>NC_068983.1:55159786-55160868 GCF_001194135.2 Octopus bimaculoides
CATCATAGCCATGTGCTGAGAGGAATTCTTTGGGGTTTGAATAATTCACTCTTTGAAACATGGGTGCTTTGTTCAACGTCCTTAAACAAACCTTATTCAGGAACCTTTTGAGTGGGATGAGCTACTCGACCTGAAGAAGATTCTAACTGGGCCCCCACCTGCGAAGTCATGCGCTGTTTATCGTGATATGAGATCACCATTTCGTGCACATATGGTTGTGATGCATGTGCCTGGTGTACCCTTACCAGACGGGTATTCACGATGGGTATAATGGTCTTCATATATTTGTACCCCAATGTCACTTTGATGGCAAGAACTGCTCTCTTACTCAATAATAATAATAATAATAATAATAATGATAATAATAATAATAACAATGATAATAATCCTATCTAATATAGTACAAGGCCTGAAATGGCGGGTGGGGCAGTCGATTACATCGACCCCCCAATACTCAACTGGTACTTGATTTATCGACTCTGAAAGGATGAAAGGTAAAGTTGACCTCGGCAGAATTTGAAATCAGAACGTAGCGATGGGCGATATACCCCTAAGCATTTCGACCAGCGTGCTAATATTTCTGCCAGCTCGCCGGCTTCAATAGCAACAACAACAACAACAACAACAACAACAACAATAATAAATATAATAATAATAACAATAATAATGGAACCCTAGTCATAATAATTATTCGGTAGACGACGGTTTGGAGACATCTGATATAGAAAGTGCCATGTGCCCTAGCTCATCTCTAAGCTGGAATTGGTCTCAGGAAAGAAACCAACACAACGGCGACTATGACTGGAGATAACATTGATATGGTGGAGAACGTAAACTACTGAAAAATACACACTGCGAAGGGAACTGTATAGAGACGTGAATAATGTAGCGAAAATAAAAGGATAACAATCCCACCGTCAGCTGCTCCGCAGGAAATCATTGCGGTTTCGACTGTTATCTGTGTGTGTTTGTAAGTTTACACATATGTATATTTATATTTATCTACATACGTCAATATATGCGAATACATACATATGTATATATTTATATGTACATGTATGTATGTATATATATATATATAT
>NC_068983.1:55161475-55164477 GCF_001194135.2 Octopus bimaculoides
CACACACACACACACACACACACACACACACACACACACACACACACACACACGAGCTAACCAACCAAGGAGCAACCTATACTATGTCGCTTGTTCTGTTAGACAAAACAGCCAAATCTTCATATCATTCGAACATAAAATTCTATAAGTTCCTCTTTATCCTTTATTTTTGTTTAGTTTTTATTCTGTGCTTTTTATTTTCCTTGTTTTTCTCTTGAAAAACGAATTGGTTATAGAAGTTGTTATGATATTAACCACGTGCAGCACTAACCTATATCTTCCTCCTGGTTTGGAAATTGCCATTATATTTTCCCACTGATTCTACGTCGCTTTTTTTTCTGCTTCAACTCACATTCCATTTGAAATAAATCTAAACCGTGTTTTGCCCGATATCTTACTTTCTTATCTTTCTCTATTTTAAGACAACCCTGATCTTTCTAATCTCGCTAGCTGTTTTGGTGGCTGTCTCTGAGTCTGTCTATTTCTCAACTACTCGGTATATCACAGCCCTCGTTTTCTCGTACAAATGAGATATATATATATTTTTTTCGTGCCAGCGGTTTCAAGTATGCTCGGTTCTACGCAAAGCGGTTTTTATTCACTTTTCATTTTATTCAGAAAAAAAGACAGTAGCGACTATAATATTTTTCAGAGCCTCCAGGACTTGTGTGAAGGCACATGGTCTAGTACAGGGGTTCCCAACCGGTAGATCTCGACCCCTGGGGGGAGGGGGGCGATGCCTTGGCAGAGGGTTCGCGTAGCCTTGCTAAAAGTGGCTTGGGATACTATTAATTTCAACTCATCAATTACATTTTTCATGCTCTGCTCATAGTTGGAGGTTGCGTGGATTTCAAGCTTTTGGGTAAGGGATCGTGAGTGCAAAAACGTTGGGAACCGTTGGCTTAGTAGTTAGAGTGTTGCACTCAAATATGTAAGAACCTGGTTTCGATTTCAGGACCGTGTAGGACGTTGTGTTCTTGAACAAAGCACACCATTTCAAGTTATTCCTGTCCACTCAGCTGTAAATGTGTTCTCGAAATTGTTGAAAGTTAACCGTGCCAAGGGCTGGGGTCGCGTTCAGTAGTGGGGAGGTTGTAACGTCAATCCCTTATACGCCATAGAAAGGCTAAGGGTGGAGGCTTGTTCCATAGACATGCCACAGAGTAGATTCTACTAAAGGTATGGAAGGGAAATGTGCCTCGGTTGTGTCCTGTCGTGTTATTTACAAATTAAGTTAGACTAGCATTCCTGTTATAACTATATTGGTTTCAGATTTTCCCACAAGGTCAGCAATTTAGGGGGATGGGGTAGTCAATTACGTCGGCCCCCAGCGTTCAGCTGATACTTATTTTTTCGACCCCAGCGGAATTTGAACTCAGAACGTAGAGACGGACGAAATACCGCTGAGCATTTTGCACGGCACCAGTGGCAATTCTGCCAACTCACCGTCTTTGATCATATTAAGATTGAAATTTAATTCAGAAGATGTGTCAGATATTTCAGAAAAAAAGTTCATTCACTCACTTGGAAGGTATCCTAACTTAGTTGTGTATACGAAATGATAATATCATTGTGTGACAGATTTAACTGTGTGAGTAATTATTTTCAAGAAAAATTGCTAGTAGAATCAACAAACGTAGCATTAAATATTGAGGTACTTTCAAGCAACAAACAACATCCAATTATACGTTAATTAATGGAATGTTTTGCATTAAAATTAAGTAATCGTATTTTTTACTATCATACTTAATTTTCACTATTCAATTTCCGTAGTTGGTGCGATTTAATGATCTCTATGCGAAATGGAACCCAAAGAAAGCGGTTTCAACCATTTAAAAGCATCACAAATATTACAAAAATAAAGAAAGAAAATTCATTTTTGTTTTTTTCCTTTCAAGAATTCTTTTGTTATTTCTTTAAGATTGCAAAAGAAAATTTACATTAAGCGCAGAGAAACATCCAAATATCACACTAGCAACTCAATTCTTTGTGTCTTTATAATGTGTTCGAAATGTGTTCTGATTGAAATGGAATTTGGTTAAATGGAGTTTTTTGATAACTAATTGGCATTCTTCATGAAGTAAACAATGGTGTTTTAGCACGCGTTGTCCGTTGATTTGATGAAATGTGTAATTAGGTGTATTTAAATGGATAATTCCCAATGTTTCAATGCTTAAATGTATCATTATTTCGCATTTTTATACAAACCACTGTCCACTCATTAATACGGCTCGCAGGCGAGAAAGGCTTACGATTCTACAGTCAGGCATATGTTCATTCGCTTCACCTGAAAATCGAAAGCGAGGCAAGAACACTGTTCACTTGCTGCCAGCTGCTTCTTATTTTATATCATTCGAAACTCTTCAGCTATTCAACGAAAATTTGGTTGCCAAACAAGAAGAACATGCAAATGGAAAACATCTTACCAAAGTTTAGGGTTTCATAATTAATATGTTATTAGTACGTTAAAATAGAGCAAACATTTCGTGCAACAGAATCGAAATAACATAAAACAGTTGACGAGTACGCAACAAATTTGTATCCTCTCATACAACAGCTACCATACTAATGACCTAGTATCTGTACAGCTAATGCTTGTACTTTTGTAGTTCATATCATCCTATCATCTTGAAAGAAATAATAGTGCATAATTTTCGAAGGCATTTCATGAAACAGCTCATGCATCCATTCATTACTTTTATTACGATATTTTTGTCACAGCTAATATAAAGGAGATGTTATCAAGAGCAGTCTTGATAACAAGACAATTAAATGCTTATTCAGTTATGTACATTTTACGTTCTGATTTCAGTGAAGTAGGCTTTACCTGAGTTCAAATCTAACTGAAATAGTCTTTACCCTTTATACTTCCAAGGTCGAAAAGCTAATCATCAGTTATTGTTAGTTTTTTAAGCCCAAAGCTGATTTTGATTGCGAAAACTAATATCCAACTCATTCCAATCAAGATCATCTCTTCTTTTTTCCATATATATATATATTAT
>NC_068983.1:55164596-55167861 GCF_001194135.2 Octopus bimaculoides
ATATATATATGCTGGTTTATCATCCCATCTAGCGTTTTGGTATCTTTCGCAGATTGTTGCAAGTATTCGGGCCAGATTACCGACCTGTAGATAACTTTCTTTCTCTCTCCACCCTAAGTCTCAAAATCATTGGAAGAGGTCACAGGCGCTGCCCCTCTGTTCTTGACTAAACCATTAAAAAAGAAAAAAACAGATCCCAGAAAAATATGTTTGATTTTGTTGTTTTCCTGGTTGATATAAGACTTACAAGTTTTATGTATCAACTGTCTTTCTGTAATGAATTTGTCCCAATTAACACCAAGTTTTCAACTCCAGCAGAGTTCATATACTTGGATGCAACTGCGTATAGGCCAGTTAAAAAGACGTCGAATTGCTAGCAAAAGTAGCAGATATTTGTGTCATTTACTTGGAGTTGTCCTGTGTTTATAGTCACGAGATTCTGTTAAACCGACATATCTGTATAAGATATCGCAAGGTAGAAGCAGCAATTCGCTTCCGTAAGATTGATGACTATTTCTTTAATTTGATGTCACCTTTTTCTGTGAATTTAACTGGAAGAAGGATGACTTCTGTCTAGTTAAATTTGCCTAGAGAAACATTAGTGTCACTCGTGTTCCTACTACGACCAATTTTTGTTTATGCGTTAAGGAAATCTTCATTTCTATAGTGTTTTAACACAGACTATCCATAACAAAGATGGGACACCCACAGCTAGGATTCAGAGGCGAATTTTTCAATGAAGTTTGACAGGATGCTGCGCTTGTAGGTTATTATTAATTGTTCGAATGTGCTTACATCTATACTGAAACTTAAGGTGAACTGGCAGCAGTTTCTCAGTCACATTAACGCTGCAATACTCTAAGCTCTATACAGTATCATATAGAGGGACTATACTCCATCGAAAGAAATAAATCAAGTACTGAATATGAAGAAAAAATTGTTTTCTATGTTTAAAAAGACAAGTGCAGAAATCATAAATCTTCACAATTTAATATTTAGAAAACAAACAAGTCGAATATTCTTTTCTACTCTAGGCATAAGGCCCAAATATTTGGGGAGGGGGCTAGTCAATTAGATTGACCCCAGTACGCAACTGGTACTTAATTTATTGACCCCGAAAGGATGAAAGGCAAAGTCGACCTCGGCGGAATTTGAACTCAGAACGTAAAGATAGACGAAATACTGCTAAGCATTTCACCTGGCGTGCTAAGGTTTCTGCCAGCTCGCCGCCAAGGACAAGTCGAATATTGACACGTTAATGGCCTCCTAAAGAATTTTAGGGTTCCGATGGCAGTACTTACCTCTTGTCACGTTAAGTTGATGACGGATAAAATCTTTGGCTGGAAAGTACATTTGCGATTTGCAAGAGGCGTTGTTTTTAATATATCTTTTCCTCAGGAAAAATCGACTTCAAAACTACGATCTATTCTAAGAACGCATCAGTCCCCCAATTCTACCACTACTTTCACAGTTGAATCATATCATCCAAAGAGTCTGTGGAGAACTAAGTCTTTTAACCATAGATGTAGTAAATACGTTACCCATAGCATAGTGCATATCGAAATATCGCTCTATAAATTCGACCTTCATCAGCTTTCTATGTCAAATACTAGAAGGAGACCCTACTACTACTACTATTATTATTATTATCATTATCATTATCATTATTATCATTATTATTATTATAAAGGCGGGGTCTATAAATCAAGTTTTGGGGTCGATCTAATCTACTGGGCCCCTCCCCACAAATTTCGGTCCATGTACCTAGAGTAGAAAAGATTATTATTATTATTATTATTATTATTATTATTATTATTGTTTTTGTTGTTGTTGTTGTTGTTGTTGTTGTTGTTGTTGTTGTTGTTTTTGTTGTTGAAAGCGACGAGCTGGCAGAATCGTTAGCACGTCAGGCAAAATGTTTAGCGGTATTTCACCCGTCGCTACGTTCTGAATTCAAGTTCCGCCGAGGCCAACTTTGCCTTTCATCCGTTCGGGGTCAATAAAATAAGTACCAGTTGAACACTGGGGTCGATGTAATTGAGTATCCTCCTCCCCGCAAAAACCTGCCCTTGTGCCTATAGTAGAAAGGATTATTATTATTACTATTATTATTATTTTGGTCTGTCTTAGTTTCGGTCTTATTCCTGGTAAGGATTATGCGTGTAGCGGGTTACTACCTGTAACATTAGGTAGCCAGAAGTTTTCAGTAGTTTTTCAAGGGCTAAGGACCATCCCGATATTCCTTGCTGTTCCTATGAACAAACTTTCTGTAGGAGCTCTGCCGGGAATTCTATTTCAGTCTCCCTCAGCCATTTGTCTATATCTTGGCTTACTGTTCTCAGCGCACCAATTATTATAGGCACGACTCCAGATTCTTCCTTCTTCAAGTTTTAGGGATTGTATTTTTTTCGTTTCTCTACCTCTTTTTTTTTTTCACGATCCAGGAATCAAACGGTCATGATGGATCGATAAGTTAGAAACTTCGATTTTCCTTAACCATGATTGCAATATCTGGTCTATTGTTTTCTAATTTCTTGTCCGTTTGAATCGGAAAGTCCTACAAAATCTTACATTTCTCCGACTCCAGTACTCTTTTAACTATTGATATTATTATTATTATTATTATTATTATTCATACACACACAACAGATTAGACTCTTAGAAAAGAAAAATTCCTAACATCGAGCCAAGAACCCTCCTAAGTGTCCTAATTGTCCCTAATAAAAATATTTTCTGGAACTGTACTAGACTGGGTTTTATGCCTATTTCCTCTATCCATCTGTTTAAATTATTATTATTATTATTATTATTATTATTATTATTATTATTATTATTATTATTAGTAGTAGTAGTAGTAATGAATGGAGTAAGGTGATTGGTCATAGTAATAAAGGATAGAATTGATAAGGATGCCATGGTGCTATAAGAGTGGTGACGGTAGTTGTTGTTGTTGTTGTTGGTGGTGGTGGTGGCGCAGGTTAATTGTTACGGTGATGGTGTTGATGGTTGGTGGTAAGTGATGGTAGCGGTGGTGATGTTTGTTGACGATGGTCGTTGGCAATGGCAGTAGTTTTAGTGGTGATGATCTGGGTATCATTTTTCTAAATTAATGGATAGATTTACGCCCGCCTAGAATATTATGCTGCAGCTTTTAACCTTAGGTTATGTAAGAGGATCTTCGCTATCGTGTTGAGGGGGATGAGCGATGATGCATATTTGATAAGAAAAGCGAACAGAACTGAATAAATAAATAAATAAATATATA
>NC_068983.1:55168254-55169058 GCF_001194135.2 Octopus bimaculoides
TATATATATATATATATATATATATATATATGTATGTATATATATCTTATAACAGTATCAGCGCCAAGCAGTGTTTAGGCAGAAGCGAATATTAGGTTAGTTAAAATATGTTTGTGGCATATTTTAAATTCTAAACGCAAATTCACTGTAGTTATTTTCGAGGAAAGATTCTCTCTTATGGTAAACGGTGTAAAACCACCATATCTGCTGTGTGCTGTCCCGTCATGTAATATATACATATATTCATATTCGTATACATACATTAACACACGCTAGATATGAAACACAGACCTGGCAACTGGTATTTACATATAAATAACTGGTAGGGACACCCTATTTCGTTATACAACCATAACATACTATCAAGTATATCAAAGACATGTATGCCAATATTGTGTCCCACAGTATCGACTTACAGACCTTTGATATGGTGCTGTATTATGATTGTATAATGAAATGTATTGTCCCTACCAGCAATTAATAAACTGTTGTGTCTGTTGAAGTAGATTTATGCTGGTAATATTCCATAGCTTGGTTTAATAATGTGTTTCAAGGATCCGTGCTTTGGTTTATTGCATACCGCGCTTGAGTTATATAATCATATAAACAATTTCCTTTATACGATTATATGTTAATGTATAATACCGATTCCAATCACATAGAACATTTTAATATAAACCTTTTGGCAGGGGTATACATTCTTGTTGCATTGAAAAAATATTTGTCACTATATTCACTCACACATATGTATGTAATTATATATAGATATATTTTACATCACTTCATATCCCGTATATAATATAT
>NC_068983.1:55169355-55171164 GCF_001194135.2 Octopus bimaculoides
TATATATATATATATTACATATCACATCACATTATATCATATATAAATATATATGTGTGTGTGTGCATATATATATAGGGAGAATTCACAAAAAAAAACAACAGACGAAGACAGGTGGTATAGAAAGCAAATAGATGTATTAGTATAACGCTCGGGACTTGAAAAAGTCTTTAACGTTTCGAGCCTACGCTCTTCCACAGACAGGAACACAGAAAGAAACAAGGAGAGAAAAAAATGTGTGTAGTGGTTATGTATGTATGAAAAAATGAATAGAAATGTATTTTCTGATAATTTTACCACTTATAGACATCCAATTATTAAAGTGGAAAATGTATGTTGTTACTATTCATTTTTTACAAAAACATAATACTGTACCAAGGACTTTCTAACACTTATTTTACTACTACTACTACTACTACTACTACTACTACTACTACTACTACTACACACAGCCCGCTGAAATTTGAAAGTTTTTTTTTTTCACTCTGTCTATTATTCCTTTCTGTAGAAGAACGTAGGTTCGAAACGTAAAAGACTTTTTTATTTTCCCGAGCGTGAAACTAATAGACTTGCTCGTTGTTCATACACCTGTCTTCGTCTTTTGTTTTTCTGTAAATTTCAACTATATATGTGTACACACACTTAAATTCTGTATTGTTACCAGACAATGGACATTTGACTCATGCATTGCTCCTTAACCTGTTCAGGTAAGCTGAAGATGGCTACTATTTTTTTTTTTAGCAAGAGATTGTCATGTGACACTGACTGCCAGTAATATACATACAGTTATTCATCCATACGAATTTAATACATACTTGTATATGAATTTAATCTATACATAAGTATCGACTAAATCGATAATGCCAATTCTATGACGTACCAGTGTTGAAATGCCCTATTATTATTAGTACTATTAAGGCGGCGAGCAGGCAAAATTGTAACCACGCCGCGCTATAAGCTTAGCCGCAGAAATTGAGCCGAGATCAACTTTGACTTTTAACCTTTCCCCCCTTTTTCCCTCATCATATCTTTCAAGTAAAATCTCGCACAAATTGCAAACTGTCCTCGTAATGTCCCTCTCATCGAATGCCCCTGTCGCAAATAAAAGAAACCCTCACCATTGTTGCTGCTGTGGTTGTTGCTGTTGTTGTTGTTGACGTTGTTATCGTTGTTATTGTTATTATAGTATCATTATTATTATTATTATTATTATTATTATTATTATTATTATTATTATTATTGTTCAGTAGTTTTATTTTTATAGCGTGCTTTCACTTCACTACCGAGCGCAGCTCTGTGTGCCTGGGGTATGTGCTGTGGTTTGCTGTGATGCTCTTATGGTTACTGTATTGAAAGTGTTTTGCGTAGGATGTGTGCAGTGCCCAGTAGTGCAATTTTCTGTATGTTATATATATTTGTAAGTCCTGGTGTTTTTGTTATGTATTTGTCTGAATATTTTATTATTATTATTATTTTATGCTTGACAGTTGTTTTGCATTTGTACAAGTTGGATCCAAGTCTCACCCAGAGACCTCAAGAGACAACAAGTTAGAAGTTCATGTAGGTGTTATGCCTAGGGTAGCATATATTTGGATTTGTACAGTTTTGTTCTAGTGAATGTTTAAGAAACCATAAGAAAATTATGTGTTTGTTTTAAAATTTGAGATCACATAGACAGTATTTTACGTAGGATATGGGCAGTTCCCATGAGCACTATCTTTTGAACTTCAGCCATTTTGGGGTTTCCTGGTATCTGAGCTAGGTAGTAATCAACCCGTTTCGCTGTCATTCCCAGGGCACCTATGACAA
>NC_068983.1:55175113-55175994 GCF_001194135.2 Octopus bimaculoides
CATCGGAGGAGAAGTTTACATTTTTAACATCGACGATTCCTATGGATTCCTAAATTGTAATTCTTCGAAACATATGTCGGAATAAAGTATGCAGTTATAACATGCGTTCACTCCATTCCTTAAATTTATATATATATATATATATATATATATATATAATTATGTTTGCAGGCGCACGGTCGTCTGAAGCTAGAACGTCGTGTCACTGACGAAATCAAATCACGTCAAAACAGCTGCCTGATGATCAACTAACATTTATAGCCAAGTCACTAAATTCTGAAATATTTCTCTAAGACAAAATAATAGAGCTAGTGCTATTCTATGTTTGTATATACACTTAAGTATTTTGATCACATGCTGGGCTGGTTTCAAGTGCGTACATACATACATACATACATACATACATACATACATACATACATACATACGTGCGTACATACATACATATATACATACATGCATACGTGCGTACATACATACTTACATACATATGTTAGAGAACTTTCTAAAACTAGAATTCATTAAGTATTATTCAAACCTAATAAGTTTATACATGAAGTTAGTCAAGCAATATTAATATATGTAGTCACCATCAACCACGACCCCCAAGAGCATGGTAAACCTTAGGAGAATGAAGGTCAAGATAAAATAACGAGACCCTTAGATAAATGCGCGCAGACACACACGCACACTCTAACCCCCCACACCACACAAGCTCTCTCCTCCCTCTCTCTCTCTCACACATAAAATGATAATTTCCTATATACATATGTTGATATCATAAGAATTTATAAAATTTCGAAAGTGTATGTATACGTATATGTATGTATATATATATATATGTGTATGTGTGTGTGTTCATAAGTATGTACGTTTGTGAG
>NC_068983.1:55177412-55180612 GCF_001194135.2 Octopus bimaculoides
TATATATATATATATATGTGTATGTGTGTGTGTTCATAAGTATGTACGTTTGTGAGTGTGTATCTATATGTTACGTAAACACATCTTTTATGGATGTATCTGCTTGTAGTAGCATTGGAATCATATACATGTACGTATGTTTTTTGTGTAAAAGCAAGCAGATACATCCATAAAAAGTGTCTTCACAAAATTTGTACGTCATAAAGTCTATTTATATATAATTACACAGATACATTCGTGTGTGCATAGAAACGTGCGAACACACGTAGACAAATCCATGTATAAATTGGAAGACACACTCGTATAGACATGTGACTGTGACTACTTGAATAGTTCTCCCATGGTAGAGCCACCCACACACATATTTTGTGCCGGTAAACACGTCTTGGCAATGTTACTCGCCCTAGATTTGTAACATGAACGCATGGCTGGAGTAATATATATTATGAAAGGTTCACACAGTTACCAGAATGTAACTGATAGTGTTTTCGAATTCTGGAACTATTTTAGGGTTTAACTGTTTGCACCGATCAGGCTCACACACTAATAATGCCACCACCACCACCACCACCACTACCACCACAACTGTTCTTTTATCTTTTACATGTTTCAGTCTTTGGACTGCAGTCATGCTGGTGACAGCGCCTCGAAATGTTTAATCGAGTGTCTGTAAATTGGGATCCATATGGCCCATGTGGGTCCATATAAGATTTCTTGTTCAAACTTATGCGCAATAAATTGCCCATACTTCTCCAATTCAGAAGATATTTTAATTTCTTATTTCATAATCATCGGCGCGCGAAGAGCTCTTCACAAACAAGCGTTCGGGAGATGGTTGTGATCTGTAAAAATTTGTGAGTAGGAAACGGAAAGCGAAGTACGAGCACGCTATGCGCATGTGCACTCTGAATTCGTAAAACGGAAGAGAAGAATAAAAACGTAATGCACATGTCAAAATAAAACGAAAGAGAAGAATAAAACAAATATATACATTATTTACATTCGACAGATATTTGTCCTCATCTTGTTTTAACACAACCACTACGCCATATGCCCACGGGCTTATGACGTAGTGGTTAAGAGCGCGTGCTACTAACCCCAAGATTCCGAGTTCGATTCCAAGCAGTGACCTCAATAATAATAATAATAATAATAATAATAATAATAATAATAATAATAATAATAATAATAATAGTAATAACAACATCGAAGAATACCTTAGGAATGAGAACGCAGGTTCGAAATTTCCCCAAGACGCCTAAAGAAGGCTGGAGGGTATATCAGCCGAAACGTTGTGTTAACAACAAACAAGATAAGGACAAATATCCGTCAAATGTAAATAATGTAAATAATGTACATAATTCCACATCTCTTAAATATAGAACTGTAAAACAAATATATGATGGTTTGCATGCCATGTCTGACTCCACTGTCACGCAGCTTTGCTGCAATTTTCCTAATAATATTTCATTATAAAAATACAGTTGGATGCTTTTTATATACATCGAATGGCTATGGAGATTTAAAATAGGGATCAAAGAAGTCCATAAGCATGGTTTAGTCAAACAAATTTACCTTAGTATTTTTTTAATGCCCTTTATTCAGTCGGCCTCCGTTTTTGTTTTTTTCCAGAATTGCTTAGTTGAAGAACCATAAACAATCACCATTTGTCAAGCGTTGGGAAGTTGACAAACACGCACCAGTAGACAAACATATATAGAACCCGGAACCATGTGGCTGGGAAGCGAACTTACCACGTAGCCACACATGAGCCTATACATTGAAGTTTTCTTTTATCTGAGGAATATTGCAAGCGAACAGTCAGTTTCTACTCCAACTTCTTCACAATTAGCCTCAACACAACCATTGCAGTACAGCCGATTCCTTTCCTGTGACCTTCTATTACCCAGATGCCGCAGACTATTGATAAGAAATTCAAGATAATTCTAAACTACGAATAAATTGCGATCACTGCTATCTTAAGACTAGATTTTCAACTAACCGAAATATCTGCATCACTGGATTTATTTCTTGATTTGCGTGTATGTATGTATGTATGTATGTATGTATGTATGTATGTATGTATGTATATGTATGTGTGTATGTATGTATGTATATGTATGTGTGTATGTATGCGTGTAAGTATGTATGAATGTATTTATGCGTGTAAGCATGTATGCATGTGTCTGTATGTATATATGTATGTATGTATGTATGTATCTATGTGTATATGTGTATGTACAGTATGTATGCAATCATCTGTTCATGTATGCAGGCATGTATGTAGACATACATGTATACATGTATATATATATATATATATATATATATATATATATATATATGTATGTGTGTATATATGTAATGTATGCGTGTTTATGTATGCTTGTATGTTAATATGTATGTTTACGTATGTATGCATAAAAGAGTATGTGTATGTATGTATTGTATGCGTTTATGTATGCATATCTGTGTATATACGTAGATATATGTATGCATGGATGTATGTATGTACGTATGTAAGTCTGTATATGTCTATTTCTACGTGTGTGTGTGTGTTGTGTGTCTGTCTGTCTGGCTGTCTGTTTGACTATTGTGATTATTTTTATTCGGTTTGAAAACCTCGTTTTTCTTTCATTTGAAATCTAACTGGGTAAAATATGTAATAAAACTGAGATGAGACATCAGAGATAACAAATATTCTGTTTTTGCCAAAGTTTTTGCTATCAATGGTTTCGTATGGGGGGAGGGGCGTTATGTGAGGGAGGAAACAAATTAATCCCTCTCTCTCACTCTCTCTCTTCCTTTCTCTGCATACACACACATATCCCGCCGTACACACGCACATACAGCCACACACACACACTCACATACATATGTTTAAACAGATGCCCTTCCCCCCCCACACACACACATATAGACACATACACATGATTACATACAGTCACTCAGAAACACATATGTTATACGTGTGTGTGTGTGAGTGTTTGAGTATATGTATGTTTGTATATTTATGCATGTATTATAGGTATGCATATACACACGCTCCACGTACGCACACACACACACACATATATATAAATATATATATATATATATTTATAAATGTGTATCTCTCTCTCTCTCTCTATATATATATATATATATATAAATGTTTATCTATATATATATGTATATATATATATATATATATATATATA
>NC_068983.1:55182600-55185574 GCF_001194135.2 Octopus bimaculoides
TATCGGACTATAGATAATTAAATTACAACAGGTATATAGTCCATTTTTTGTATTATAGTGCTAGAATCGTTATAGCAGCGACTCCATCTAAGAATATCTGAAGAAGGAATTGTATTCCGAAATATCATCGGACTATGGATAACTAAATTACAACAGGTATATAGTCCATTTTTTGTATTATAGTGCATTGTTGTACTATTCAAAACTTTTTATTCTAATAATAATAATAATAATAATAATAATGATAATAATAATAACAATAATAATAATAATAATAATCCTTTCTACTAAAGGTCTGAAATGTTTGACTAAACTCGAATATTAAGATTTATAACAGAGAGTAAACTGGATGTTTGGTAGCAAGATTTTAGAGGTGAGCATCTTGTTTTGTTCATCAACCTTTAAATCTAAAGTTCTTGCAGATTTTTATATTTCCAGATATCGTGTGTGTGTATGTATGTATAAGATATGAAATGTAAAAATATAAATAATATAATATGAAATGAATTAAGATTTAAAAATATAAATAAAATAAGATATGTATGCCATAAGGTCTGCGAATCTAACGGAGGCCTCAAAAGACAGTTTAAGATCCACAAAAATCAGAATTTAACTGCAGCTCTTGGTGGTCCAAAGCAGATATGCAATTTATGTAGGTGTCTTTTCAAAACATTGTCTGGTTTAAAAAGTTGCAAGTACGAGAGGTGGTCAGATTCTGCATAAGGAGTAGACAACCACCACCAGCATGTATGTATGTATGTATGTATGTATGTATGTATGTATGTATGTATGTGGGTGTGTATTTGATAACGTTTCATGCTTGGACTTTTATGGTATTTAAAATAACCGAACGTTTATACAACGTAAAATGAAGCATACTACAAATAAACATGCTTGAAGAGGTTAAAATGCTGTACTTCAATACTGAGTGAGGCACACTCGAAGACTTATTAACTTGTGAGTGTACCTCAAAATTGTTCATTCTTCACGATTTGACATATCCATTAGACAGAAACGTAAGTAGGTGCTGCATGTTACAGTATTGGGAATAATATCTAAGTCATTAGCTTGTCTCTGTATGCTCTAGTATGTATTTATCTTGCTCGTCTGTGAAGCAGCAATTTACAATGTGTTGTAAACGAATCGAAATTCCTGTTTCTACATACTCGAGTCTTTCACTGCTAATTTAGCAGATCAGTTTTCTGGAAAAGTATTTAGGTTGTTTAGGTATTTCGGTACACTAGAAGTAAAAATTATATGATTTTCCAGATATTTGTCTTGAAATTGATGCTTTCATTAACTTAGTTGTAAAGATCGTTCGTGTAAACTAGAATTTCATTAATGGTTGAATAGATCAGTGTAGCATCGAGGGTGTTGAACTTCCCACTTTAACTGCAATGCTTTGCAACACTGCTATAACGTCAGAATTTAAGTGAAAGGTTTTGTAACGCCGTATAAATTTTATATTTTAAACCGGGAGCGTAACACGGCTTAAATTTTACAATTTTAACTGCAAAACATAGGCTTAAATGTCACAATTTTTACTGCAAAGCATTGTAACAGTTTAAATTACACAGCTGAACTACAAGACTTTGTAACACCGTTTAAATTTGAAAATTTTAACTGCTAAGCCATTTCTAACATCATTTATACCTCATAATTTAATCGCAAGGCGTTGTGATGAAGCTTACGTTCACAGTTTAATTGCACTGCATTATAAAACCGTTTACATTTCACATTTTAACTGCAAGGCTTTGTAACTGTTTATATTTCACAGCTTAACAGCAAAATTTTGTGTCATCACTATTTCACTTCAATGTCTTATAGCACCGCTTAAACTTCATACTTTAAACCGCAAGACCTTGTAAAAGCATTTAAATTCCATTGTGAAGTTAGTAACATTGCATAAATTTCACAATTTAACTTCAGAATTTTGTAACAGTTTTTAAATGTTTCAGTTTAGAAAACATATCAGTCGGCATTGTTATTGTTTTTCCTAGCTCAAATATTATCAACTGATTTCAAGCTGTGATCATCCCATCTTTTAGTTTAAATATATCATATCCAAGACTACACTATCCATGATGTTCTATTTTTAAAGCTGTAAGTTGCTAACTCACAGAACGAATTCCTAGTTGGATTAAGTCGATTACATCAACCCCACTGCGTATCTGGTACTTATTTAATCGACCCCGAAAGGATGAAAGGCAAAGTCGACCTCAGCGGAATTTGAACCCAGAACGTAAAGACAGACGAAATACAGCTAAGCATTTCGCCCGGCGTGCTAACGTTGGTTATTTCTTTATTGCCCACAAGGGACTAAACATAGAGGGGACAAACAAGGACAGACAAAGGGATTAAGTCGATCAGATTGACCCCAGTGCGTAACTGGTACTTAATTTATCGATCCCGAAAGGATGAAAGGCAAAGTCTACCTCAGCGGAATTTGAATTCAGAACGTAACAGCAGACGAAATGCCAATTTCTTTATTGCCCACAAGGGGCTAAACATAGAATGGTACAAAACAACTGATTGGGATCAGTAATACGAATGGTTTACATAAAATATGACTTTAAAATTTTTATAAAATATAAAAAATCGAATGATATTAACAGTACGTTAGACAACACAAATGAAGCGATGATCAGACCACGCTCCGACCCCACAAGCCCCGATCTATCGCTGGCACCTTTTTTTTCCCTTTTTTTTTCATACTATTCACACGGTTCCTTGCACGCACAACACTCGTGCAACATGCTTCCATCTCTTTTGGAACGTACACTCCAACAGACATCTCCTCTCCAGCCACACTTTCCTTTTCAAATGAAAAGTAAAAAATGAACTTAAATTGTGGCCAGAGATAAAGTTGCCTGTCTTAATTCCTTTTATCCTCGTCTTCCATACTACCTCTTTCGCTATTGCTACAACCGTGAGAAAACAATTCTTACCTTCGTTTGTTAAAACTCCCGGTGGG
>NC_068983.1:55190219-55193646 GCF_001194135.2 Octopus bimaculoides
TAGGCCTTTCTCTAGACGTCATTCTTCCCCCACCCCCAACGGGGGAATGAACAAACGTGTGCTTTCTACAAGCACTTAGTGTTTTCAAATAAAAACTCAAACAGTTAGAATTTTAACAGAAATTGCAGTTAATAAAAGAGTAGTTATTATAAATAATAACTCTAATAACCAGCAATTTTCACCACGAACACATGTACGACGCGTAACCAACAAACTCACAGAGACGAAATACCACTAAGCATTTCGCCCGGCGCGCTAACCTTTCTGCCAGCTTAAAGCCTTATAAACACCAGTTTAATAATGACGAAGTTATTTTATTAAATTTTTCATTATTTTCAAAATTAATTGAAACAAAGTTAGAATGTCTCAAACAGAGATATGATTACAAAAAAAGGCAAAGAGATAATGTCATTTTCTCTTCTTTCTTACTGTCTTTCTTTCTTTCTTTTTTTCTTTCTCCCTCTCATTTCCACATAATGGATTCTGTTGATGTACTTTTAATTTGAAATCCTCTCACTCACTAATGCGTTCCTTTTTACGGTTTTCTCTTAATTTCTATGACAGAGAGAGCGTGGAGAAGGAGAGAAACACTATTTTTTTTTACTTTGATATTTGGCAATAATTTGTGATAAAAGAATTATATTTTGCTTTTAGCCTTGACAGAGCCTCTCTTATAGGCAATTTAGTGCATAAAAGCACACACACACACATAGATCGTAACAGACGAGAATTGTCTGTCATGGGTGACGGAATTCCGGCCATGACAGACAATTCTTGACTACTACGATTTGTGTTTGTGTGTATGTGTGCGCGCGCTTTTATGCACCAAGCACCCTATATGAGAGAGTCTCCCAAGGCTAATAACGCAGTATTCGGTGTTCTAACAAAGCAGCCATGTTAAGATGGGCATGAGGATTATCTTTTGGTATCAATACTGCTTCGCTAATAATTAATTATATTTTATTGGCTAAAGTCTTTCATTTATTTTGGCCCCCTTAACGTAAAGAGGAGGGAATCTGTAATGAAATTTGCTTTTAATGTTGACTAAGAGAGGACAAGGGCTTACAATCTACATAGACATACATACAAATAAATATGTATACATACATAAACACACACACACACACACACACACGGTGATATATATCTGCGCATGCGTGTGTATGTATCCAAACCTGGTATACCCACTAAATATCAATAGGTGAAACTAAGTAAGTCATATGAACTTCACAACATCCAATGACATTCATGGTGTTTCATTAGCAAGGTGAAACTTGGCCCCCTTCTTTTTTATTTACATCAACATAAAGGTTAAATCTATGTAGGAGTTTACAACATGAAGCAAATATTTATGAGCGTTATCATATAGCCATTAAGTGTTATAGAGGTTGTAACGATAACTCACTGAAAAACCAGTTCTATCTTGTTAGCAGCCTCAGATTGTTCTCGCACTCGTGTCTGTTAACTCTTAGAAAGTCCATTTTAAATCACTGAAAATATCTACGTCTGTAGAGTGAAGCGCAACATTGTCGTTGTCGAAAACGTGGTAAAACTTTTTCGGTTAATAATATAAATCCAGTGGTAATCTGAATTGATTGAATTAGTGTAGGAATATCCAATTAGAGTCACGAGAAGTGGGGGGGAAAACAAGAGAAAACGGAACAATGAATGATGGTACAAAGTCGGAATGATAATGTTGTAAGGAAGCAAGAGAAGAGGATTCAATGTTTCGGACAGTTGTCCTTCGTCAAAAACAGCAATAGATGAAGTAAATAAAGAGAAAAATATTCAGCGAAAAGTTCGCCCCAAAAACCTCATTGATCACAGCGAACGCAGCATTGTGGATGGAGGAATAGAAGTGGGTAGAGTGGATTATTGAAAAATAGTACAGCTGTTGCAACCGTAGCAACAGCAGAAGCTGTGATGCAACTCGTGCAGGAAGAGTTTGCGGTTTATCATAGTTTGGTTGGAAGAATCCAATGATAATCCGGAAAAAATGCGTAAGGATAAATGAAAAGTAGTTCCTGGAGGACAAAATCAACTGACAAATGAACAAGATTTCAAATACACACACACACACAACACGCATGCATGCACGCACACACACATACTCACACACATACACGCATATACATTACATACATAATGCCGGTTTCCATGAACCTGTTGTTTACACCATCCCTGGACAGGACGCCGGTCCGTCGCAAGATTACTAATTTTTGCCAGCTGAGTGGACTGGAGAAAGGTGAAATAAAGAATTTTACTCAAGTACATAACGCATCGTCCGGTCCAGGAATCGAAACCACAATCTTACGATCATGAGTCCAGAACCCTAACCACTAAGGAATGCGCCTCCATATATGTATTTCTGTATTGCTATTATTATTATTATTATTATTATTATTCTTTTCTGCTCTAGGCACAAGGCCCGAAATGTTTGGAGAGGGGGTCAGTCGAATAGTTCGACCCCAGTACGCAACTGGTACTTAGTTTATCGACCCCGAAAGGATGAAAGGCAAAGTCGACCTCAGCGGAATTTGAACTCAGAACATGAAGACAGGCGAAATACCGCTAAGCATTTCGCCCGGCGTGCTAACGATTCTGCCAGCTCGCCTTATTATTATCATTATTATTATTATTATTATTATTATTATTATTATTATTATTATTGGTGGTGGTGAAAGACGGCGAGCTGGCAGAATCGTGTTTAGCGGTACTTCGTCTGCTGCTACATTTTGAGATCAGATTCCGCCAAGGTCGATTTTGCTTTTCATCCTTTCGGGTTGATGAACGATGTAATCGGCTCACCTGCTCCCCCAAAATTGCTGCCCTAGAGGCAAAATTTGAAGCCATTATTATTATTATTGTTGGTGTTGTTGTTGTTGTTGTTATTATTATTATTACTACTACTACTACTACTACTACTACTACTACTACTACTACTACTACTACTACTACGCTGCAATGAAGGAAGGGAAGAGAACTCAACATGTCAGACAGTAGTTCATCGTTAACAACTGAAGAACAGAAGTGGGAAAGGTAAAAAGAATGTTAAGTGAAAAACAGTGTTGATTATAACGAAGACAAAATGGTGAATGGAAGAGTAGAAAATGATTAGGCGGAAGTGTATAGATTGGTGTTTTGGTGTTTTGTAGCCAAAAGAGCAAGAGCAAGAGATGGGGGGGGGGGGATAAGCGGAATGAGCATGGAAAGGTTTAAAGAAATGTGAGAACATGTTATATGTTTGTCTGTAGGGAATGTGTGAGTATGTAGTGTTAGTGTACGGTTGTTTGTTCTGGAAAGCAAAACGAGGATATAGTGAACACTTTATGGGTGGTGTGATCAGAGCATACTAGTATGCGTGTTCGGTAAATTGGTAGTGAGTGTATGAGTCTGTGTTTGTTAGTGTGGAGTGGTTTGTGATTTA
>NC_068983.1:55193656-55196408 GCF_001194135.2 Octopus bimaculoides
TCTGTGTTTGTTAGTGTGGAGTGGTTTGTGATTTATGAGATTCTATGTGTGAAGACGGGGGAAGGTGAAGTGCACGTGAGATAGTTTATCGTTATATGAGGTGTGAAGGGAGAAGGAAATGTTTTTTGTGCAAGGCAAATCGATTATTAATCCCAGCCGGGCAGGCTGTGTTTAACCGAAAAATTAATTGTTGCACACGAGGCAAACGAAAGACGGGAGATTTGTGGTGTTGTGCAATGTCGCAAATATCGAGATGTATGTTGGTATCGCCTGTTGAGTTAAACCACAGGCCTGCATGTTTTCCTCAAACGATCAAACAGTTTCACGGACATCCGAAAATGCGCAGCGTTGGCATTTTATGCAGCACTTTATATTCTTGGATAAACACTTGGAATTGCTTTGTTTTGCTGGCACTCCGTCGCTTACGACGTCGAGAGTTCCAGTTGATCCGATCAACGGAACAGTCTGCTCGTGAAATTAACGTGCAAGTGGCTGAGCACTCCACAGACACGTGTACCCTTAACGTAGTTCTCGGGGATATTCAGCGTGGCACAGTGTGACAAGGCTGGCCCTTTGAAATACAGGTACAACAGAAACAGGAAGTAAGAGTGAGAGAAAGTTGTGGTGAAAGAGTACAGCAGGGTTCTCCACCATTCCCTGCCGGAGCCTCGCGGAGCTTTAGGTGTTTTCGCTCAATAAACACTCACAACGCCCGGTCTGGGAATTGAAACCGCGATCCTATGACCGCGAGTCCGCTGCCCTAACCACTGGGCCATTACGCCTCCACGGAATTGCTTAGTATGCTAATATACAGTTCCAAACTGTCTGCGTGTGTATCTGGGTGTTCGTGCGCGTGGCACGTGGCTTATTCAACCAGTCTGTCTGAATAAATCGTTATGACGAAATTTGATATTCCTGTCAAAACTAGTTGTCTAATAAATTCGACTCTCTCACTATTGGGTCCTCGGTCGTCAGTGAATATTCTGTTGTTATCTTTAAAATATCTTTAGCAGCCACAGTATTAATTTCCATATATATGTGAGTGGTGGGTACACGTGTGAGTGCAGTTGCGCGTGTGTGAAATCCTCTCATGGTTAATTTTCATGCACGCCTCCCTTATATTCCTCACTTGTCCTTCCCTCCTTTGGCTGAAGAATGCCAATCAGCTCATTTCCGCTGTATCAGCTTCCACTTTTCCATTCGCCAGTTTACTTTAACTGAAATTAGCACCATTTTTTTTTTGTTCAACCGTCTTTCGTCGCTGCCATCTCCTTATCTGTTCTTGAGAAAAGATCACTGTCCGAAACGTTGTATGAATTTTAGTCTGTGCTTTTCTCACAAAATAATTGCATTTATTTTGTACTCTTGTCCATTGCTTTGTTATTTATTATATTGCCTTTCCTTTGCTCGTAACGACACTTGCGACATTGCACAAGACCACAGATCTCCCGTCTTTCGTTTGCCTCGTGAACAACAATTAATTTTTCGGTTAGACACAGCCTGCTCAGCTGGGATTAATAGTAATATTCTTCTTTCTTTGCACTACTCTCAGCTTAATTCTTGCTGTGGTGTATTACTTGTACACACACCAGCCTAACCGAGATATACCAACGGGATATACTTACTATTTACTGAGAACCAGGTTACTAGAGAGAGTGGGAGAGGGAAAGAGAGAGAAGAGAGAGAGGGGGTGGCAAGTAGAAATATTACTATTTACATTGCTTTTCCAATGTGATTAAGGAACGAAATGAATTCGGTCCTGTATTTGGGACTAAATTGGAAAATCCGCTGTGCAGCACATCTCCACTAATAATTGCAGCACGTACACACACACACACACACACACACACACACACACACACACACACACACACACATTCCCATATACATACACGTAAACATTGTTGACGTCTTAAAATATTATAAACTGTTGAGCAAACGTGAAATAATTCTTTTTCTTGGAACAGTAGATCTTTATATGCTTGGAGGTACCCTGTTGCTAAAAAAGAATACAAATATACTACCATACATACATGCATACATAAATACATACATACATACATACATACATACACACGCACATACACACATATATACATACATACGTACATACATACATACATACATACATACACACACATACATACATTATATATATACATATATATGTGTTTGTATTTATGTATGTACAAATGCATAAATCTGGGTTCTCCCATATAATGAAACCCCTAATTGTAGTGACAAACTTATTGAATATTTCGGTATCTAGACGAGTTGCGGCTACACGGTCGCTGAAAACTCTCAAACTGATCCCCCTTTTTCAGTCCATCCAGGTGATCGCATAGACATTTTATTTAGATATGCCATTTGTATTAGGTTACACATTCCAAGAGAGCTGACTTGACAGCTGCTACAATGGCTGTAGTCTGTTGTGCATTTTCCACAAACGCTGTTTAAAAAAAAAACGCTGTTTTCTTTTTGCATGCATTTGGTAACATCGTAAACGTTTGCGCACACGTGTGTATCTATCTATCTATCTATCTATCTATCTATCTATCTATCTATCTATTTATCTATCTATCTATTTATCTATCTATCTATCTATCTATCTATCTGTCTATCGATCTATCTATCTATCTATCTATCTATCTATCTCTATGGACGGACGGTAGACGTGTCGGCTCCGTAAGTTTTGCCTTTTTCATGTTTTAAAAAGTTTGTTTGTAAAGTTTATTTTATATACAAAGTTGTA
>NC_068983.1:55202503-55203691 GCF_001194135.2 Octopus bimaculoides
ATATATATATATATATATATATATATATATATATATATATATACATACACACACACGATTGGCCACTCGCACACGTACACATCTTCACACACGCGCAAACCGCACGCACACCCACACTCACACGTGTACCCACCACTCACATATATATGGAAGTTAATACTGTGGCTGCTAAAGATATTTTAAGGATAACAACAGAAGATTCACTGACGACCGAGGAGAACCCAATAGTGAGGGTAGAGTCGAATTTATAAGACAACTAGTTTTGACAGGAATATCAAATTTCGTCATAACTATTTATTCAGACAGACTGGTTGAATAAGCCACGTGCCACGCGCACGAACACCCAGACACACACGCAGACAGATACACACAGAAAGAGAAGCACGCACACACACTCAAACACTTATCAACGTTGTGTCTTTGTGATGTAACTATTGTTTAGATTCATTCTTGTGTAAATCTAATCAGAGACTTGAGATATTTCACAGAAGTCTCTTGAAAACTAAACAGTTACCTGAGTACGCAGCACCCTAGAAATATAATATGGCTTCTGAAATAACATACAATAATACAAACATAATGGTGCATGCGTATGTATTCTCTCCATCTCTGTTTCTCACACACGCTTGCAAGCGCTCGTTGATCAGCGTACGTGTGTGTTGTGTGTGTTTTCATGTATTTTTGTATGCATGCTAGCATGTAGGAATATATGTATGTATGCATGCATGCAAACATGTGCGTATTCATGTTTATACATGTAATCATGGACATACGAGGGTCGGCTGAAAAGTTCATAGGCTGACGAAGATACTATCATGGAATGTGATAAAATTAGGTTTCTTTTTCAACATGTGCCTCTTGAGGTCCAGACACTTCTACCATCGATGTTGCGGTGCTTGGATTCTATTCGTGAAAAAGCTTTCATCATGTTGGTCGAAAAACTCATCAACAGCAAATATGTTCAGTTCTATATTTAAGAGATGAGGAGTTATGTACATTATTTACATTTGACGGATATTTGTCCTCATCTTGTTTGTTTCTAACACAACGTTTCGGCTGATATACCCTCCAGCCTTCATCAGGTTTCTTGGGGAAATTTCGAACCTGGGTTCTCATTCCTAGGGTATTTTTCGATGTTATTATTATTATTATTATTATTATTATTATTATTATTATTATTATTATTAT
>NC_068983.1:55203790-55205761 GCF_001194135.2 Octopus bimaculoides
TAAGAGCGCCGGCTACTGACCCCAAGATTTCGAGTTCGATTCCAGGCAGTGGCCTGAATAATAACAATAATGATAATAATAACAACAACAACAACAACATCGAAAAATACCTTAGGAATGAGAACCCAGGTTCGAAATTTCCCCAAGACACCTGATTTAAGCTGGAGAGTACATCATCCGGAACGTTGTGTTGATAACAAACAAGATGAGGACAAATATCCGTCAAATGTAAATAATGTAGATAATGTGTTGTTATCATCACTACGATATTGCTTCCTAGCGAAGTGTTTTTTTTTTTTTTCATGTTGGCGAACAGATGATTGCCAAATGGGACGAAATTAGGAGAATAGGGAGGGTGATCAATCAGTTTAACGGCATAGTCACGCACAGCAGCAATTGAAACCAATAATTTGTGTGCTGGAGCATTGTCCTGATGAAAGAAGACTCCCTTTCGTCAGTTTCCCTGAGAGTTTGGTCTTGATAGCCTTTCGTAACTACCTCAGCGAGTTGACATAGTACTCTTCATAGATAGAGTAGCCCTTTTGAAGACAGTCAATAAAGACAATGTCTTTTGCAACACCAAAACGTTTGTGCCTCCCCACCACATGATTCTGGATTCAGTCCCACTGAATGGTACCTTGAGAAAGTGTCTTCTACTGTAGTTTCAGGCTGACCAGAAGCTTGTGAGTAGGTTTGGTAGACGGAAACTGAAAGAATCCCGTCATATATATATATATATATATATATATCTGAGGATGTATGTCACTGTGTTTGTGTTATTCCTCCATCACCGCTTGACAACTAGTTTTGATGTATTTACGCCTCAATAACTTAGCGGTTCAGCAAAGAGCCAGATAGAATAAGTACCAGGCTTTAGAAAACAAGTATTGTGGTCAATTCATTCGACTAAAGATTCTTCAAGGTTGTGCCCCAGCGTGGCCGCATCTAATGGTTGAAACAAGTAAAAGATATATATATATATATATATATATATCAGTTTCCATCTACCAAGTTCACTCACAGGGCCTTGGTCTGCCTCGGACTACAACACCCGCCCGAGATGCCACGTAGTAGGACTGAACCTCGAACCATGAGGCTAGAAAGCAAGCTTCTTATCTACACAGCCACTCCTACGCTTATAAGTCAGTTATGTTAACGTCATTGTTTAATTAAGTATACACAAAACGATTGATTTAATAACCAAACAACTCTAGCGAATAATCGAAATCGAAAACTTTGTCACAATTCCATCACATGGTTCAACCACATTGCTGTGTTTAGTGGTTATTTCCAGTTTGTTTTTTTTCCTGACATACTGCCACCCAAATAAACCAGACAGCCAGACACTCAGTCTAACAGTTTCACAGAGAGAGAGAGAGAGAGAGAGAGAAAGAGAGAGAGTGAGAGAGAGAGAGAGAGAGAGAGAGAGAGAGAGAGAAGGAGGAGTGAAAGAGAGAGACAGACAGAGAGGTAGACAAATCAAGAAACCACCAAACGCGTAGTTCATTCATCTTGTCTGCCATTTGCCGTGAAAACATTCCAGGACTGCAGCAGTTACCAATATCTACCGACCTACCTACTTATTTACATGCCAACCTACCGATACATATACATAACATTGTACACTTCATTACGTAGAAATTTGTCTTCCCCTGCTTTACTATCTATCTATCTATCTATCTATCTACCTATCTATCTATCTGCCGCTCTGTCTGTCTACTTCGTCTATTTTAATGGTTTCAACCGGGGTCCATACTCTAAGAATCCATAAAAGATTTTGGAGGTCTCTACATAACAAAATAGTAAATTGGGGATTCACAATAGTATTTCAATGGCCCCTGAAAACATTTTGCTTTTGATGTATGTATTTATTGTAAGAAACAGCTAGGTTTCTTTCTCTAACATTTTACATAGTTCAACCTACACAAGTTAACGTGTGAAAAAAACAAAAACAAAAAAAAAAAAAAAAAA
>NC_068983.1:55206455-55207175 GCF_001194135.2 Octopus bimaculoides
CTTTCGCCCAACTTTCTCTCACGCTTTCTTCCTGTTTCTTGCGTAATGCTGCGATGGACTGGCTTCCCAGCTAGGTTGGGGGGAACACATACGCCATAGAAACCGGGAAACCGGGCCCATGAGCCTGGCTAGGCTTTAAAAGGGCGCATAATAAAAAAATAAATATATATATGATATATATATATATATATCACGATTTTTATTCAGTATTTATCACAACTGTCCGACGAACGGGAATGTGAAACTCGGAGTAACAGTCCCGTGATAGTTTTGCAGCTTTAATAAAAAGTATCTTACTCTGCCTTTGGTGTTCGAGTACTATTTTTTCCACCTAGTTTTTGCCCTTATGTACTCACCTTTGTGTGGGTGTGTATGTGTGTGTGCGTGTATATATTTTATCTTTTATCTTTTACTTGTTTTAGTCATTAGACGGCGGCCATGCTGGGGCAGTGCCTTGAAGAATTTTTAGTGAAATGGACCGACCACAGTGCTTTCTTTCTCAGCCTGATACTTATTCTATCAGTCACTTTTCATCGAACCGCTAATCGGTGGTGTGAAACAAACACAGACGCAAAGATACGCACATTTAGCACCCCCCCCTCAACCACACGCATATACAATGCGCTTCTTTCAGTTTCCGTCTACCAAATCCATTCACAAGGCTTTGGTCGGCCTGAGGCTATAGTCAAATATACTTGCCCAAGGTGCTACGCTGCAGTA
>NC_068983.1:55207911-55210285 GCF_001194135.2 Octopus bimaculoides
TATATATATATATATATATATATATATATATATCGTGTGTGTACATAAGTGTGTGCGTATACTTAGACCGTATGTATATGTGATTGTGTGTGTGTGTGTGTTCACCCCAGGGATCTCGGATGAGGAATCCCTGGAATGCTTTTACAAATTTTCACCGTTCCGCTAATCAACAGTATTCGGAGATGTGAATTAGTTTGCTCAGTTCTCTTTTTCTTTTTTTTCTTTTTTGGTGGGGCGGAATCACACGGTTACTAGTTTTCCATGCAAATCTGTTGTTACGTAGCCAAATGCACCTACGATAATTGGCACAAATGGATATCTATCCTCTCGATAGAAGAGCTGTAGCTTTCTTATCAGTTCTCCATAGTTGTTCTACTTTGCTGAACACTTGACCTCTAAAACAGTCTCTGACTTTTGCTCCTTGTCCCATATAGCAATGTATAACCTATTGCGCCTACACAGAGTTGTTGCTTTTATTGAAGACGCGTGGCTTAGCGGTTAGGGTAATTGGCTAACGATCGTTAGGTCATGTGTTCGATTCCTAGTGGCGCACACACTTTATTTCACTTTGCTCCAGTCCACTTAGCTGGCAAAAAATAAGTTGTACCTGTAATTCAAAGGGCCGGCTTTATCACATTCTATACCATGCTGAACCTCCCCGAGGACTATGTTAAGTGAACACAGGTCTGTGGAGTGCTCAGCCACTTGCACGTTAATTTCACGAACAGGCTGTTCCGTTGATCAGATCAACTGGAAGCCTAATCGCCGTAACCAACGGAGTGCCAACCTTATTCTATATTTCTAAAGGTGTGAATGCATTCTGATTCTGGTGTACTTTTGGTATAGCTATTAAGACAATCCTACCTGCGAATAGCATTGTAAACTATTTTAGCGATAATTTCGTGTCATATAACAAGGTAATATCACCTGGAGGACATATTTGAATAGCTGATGATGATATGGGTGGCGCAGTCTATCTATATTTTCTGTCACAACGTGGAAATGTAGAGGTATCCTTAACTCGCTGGTTCTTCAGGTATTTGGGAGCTATGCTCTGTTCTTGGATAGCAAAAGCGTAGCTTTTTAGTGGGGTGTGATGTAACTATCGCTGATCTGAGAGAGACTACGGTTTCTGTGCGTATGTACTTATGTTTGTGTGCGTGTATATATATATATATATATATATATAATATGTGCGTGTGTGTGTGTGTATAACATAGATATTGTATAACATTTATATATGTTTATATATATATGTACATATAAATATACATATATATGTATATATATATGTGTGTACTCGCGTGTGTGCGTGTATATGCACACTCACATACGTACACACATATATACACATACAAGTATACATACACACGTCAAAATAATGCAAATAGAAAATACAATGGAATTGAAAACATATTCTAAGAGTAATTGACTTAACAAAGATCTCCACAGAGTAAAATATCTCCAGAGAATATATCTGTTGAATTCCAGAGCTACCATTTAATCGTTCAAACTGTTCTTTTCATCTCATAGCAAGCATCTACACAGTGAACATTGCGTTCGTAACTCACATCTAAATTATACACACACACACACTCACACACAAACACAAACACATAAGCACACGCACACACATGTAAGTATAAAAGTACGTATGAATATAGATAGATACATAAGCATCTGCACATATATGTATATGTCAGTGTGGAAAAGTACCATTCACTCATATTCTAAGATATACGTCTATCGCTGTTTCTTCTTTCTTTCTTACTTCCTTTCTCTTTTTTATTACTTCCTTTCTCTTTTTTATTACTTCCTTTGTTTCTCCCTTGTTCCTCTCTATAATCCAGAGACTTTGTCACAATATCAGTTTATCATCCTTTTGTCTCATTAATCCAATTTTTCTATTCGGAACTGTTGAAATATAAGTAATCCCTTAGCACTTTGCATTGATGATATACGTTATGCTAAAACGGGCTGTCTATAGATATCAAGATTATTATTAGGCATATGGAAGCAAAAATGAATAGTGTTTTTCAGTCTTTACTGGTTTGTAGTAATTTAAAAATAAAATATTCCTTACGTGTGTCACTCCTTCACATGCATAAAGTAAATGAACTGATCTTAAATTTCCTTCGGTGTCGACATACATCTAACGTATATATACTATATATATATATCTATGTATGCTTCCATCCATCCACTCATCCATCCATCCATCCATCCATCCATCCATCCATTCATCTATCCATGCGTGTGTTTGTGCGTGGCTGTGGGTATATGTGTGCATTTATGTATATATATGTATGTATATCTCTCTCTCACTCACTCTCTCTTTCTCTCTCTCTCTCTTTCTCTCTCTCTCTCTCTCTCT
>NC_068983.1:55210295-55210708 GCF_001194135.2 Octopus bimaculoides
CTATCTATCTATCTATCTATCTATCTATCTATATATCTATCTATAGAAAATGGAACTTGAGAAGTTAATAATTGTTAATAATAAACAATTGCTAACTTCTCAATCTCCATTTTCTTCTTTTAAATGAATCTAAACTATGATTTAAAAAAAATTATTTTAAGCTAATTCATTCCCCCCATATAATAGGCATTGAACCAACATTTCCTTGGATGAAACCATTCCTTCATGAGGTTAACATATCTTCTCTTTTTACTTGTTTCAGTCATTTGGCTGTGGCCATGCTGGAGCACCGCCTTTAGTCGAGCAAATCGACCCCAGGACTTTTTCTTTGTAAACCTAGTGCTTATTCTATCGTCCTCTTTTGCCGAACAGCAAAGTTACGGGTACGTAAACACACCAGCATCGGTTGTCAA
>NC_068983.1:55210849-55212303 GCF_001194135.2 Octopus bimaculoides
ATATATATATATATACATTTATACGACGGGCTTCTTTCAGTTTCCGTTTACAAAATTCACACACAAGGCTTTGGTTGGCCCGAGGCTATAGTAGAAGACACTTGGCCAAGGTGCTACGCAGTGGGACTGAATCAGGAATATATATATATGCGTGTGTGTGTGTGTGTGTGTGTGCGTGCGCGCGTGCATCTGTGTTTGTTTGTATATTTATACAGAAGGATAGAGAGAGAGAGAGAGAGAGAGAGAGAGAGAAAGAGAGAGAGATAAAGATAGATAGATAAATAGATATTTGTTTTTATATTCCGTTATAATAAAGACAATTTTACATTAATCTGATGGGTTTCTCAATACTTCTGTAGAGTACAATCTTATTATTCTTAAACAGGAATATTATTTGACAGTAATCTCGAAGTTTCGGCCAGTTTAGCCATCATCTCACTGCAATGTATTGCAGTTAATCTTGGCTTTATATAATCTTTGCTGAGGTAAAATGTACGCATGTATGCGTGTGCTTATGTATGTATGTATGTATGTATGCAAAGGAGCACTCCGTCGGTTACGACGACGAGGGTCCCAGCTGATCCGATCAACGGAACAGCTTGCTCGTGAAATTAACGTGCAAGTGGCTGAGCACTCCACAGACACGTGTACTCCTAACGTAGTTCTCAGGGAGATTCAGCATGACACAGAGTGTGACAAGGCCGGTCCTTTGTAATACAGGTACTACTCATTTTTGCCAGGTGAGTGGACTGGAGCAACGTGAAATAAAGTGTCTTGCATCGCCGGGAATTGAACTCACGACCTTACGATCGTGAGCCGAATGCCCTAACCAGTAAGCCACGCGCCTTCACGCGTATATACATACATACATACATACTTACATACATACATACATACATACATACACACGCACACTCACACACACACGCACACTCACACACATACATACATAGGTATGTAGGTAGATAGATAGAGAGAGAGATAGAAGGAGATAGAGAGAGAGATAGAAGGAGATAGAGAGAGAGATAGAAGGAGATAGAGAGAGAGATAGAAGGAGATAGATAGAGAGAGGGAGAGAGAGAGAGATAGAGAGAAGCAGACAGAAACTGAAATAGAGACGGGGAAGGCGATCTACAAACTCTTGTATCGTATTTACGTTTTGTGGTTTGTTTACTACGATGAAAGTTCCTGAGAATGGAATGTCTATGAAAAATGGTAAACACGGTATAATATATCGTTCCATCACCTTCAGTACTTCCACCTATCAGCCGATCATCTCATTCCTTTCTTTCTTTCTTTCTTTCTTTCTTTCTTTCTTTCTTTCTTTCTTTCTTTCTTTCTGTCTTTCTTTCTATCTTTCTTTCTTTCTTTCTTTCTATCTTTCTTTCTATCTTTCTTTCCTTCTTTCTTTCTTTCTTTCTTTCTTTCTTTCTTTCTTTCTTTCTTTCTTTCTT
>NC_068983.1:55212656-55214525 GCF_001194135.2 Octopus bimaculoides
AGAGAGAGAGGGAGGAGGGGAGAGAGAGAGAGAGAGAGAGAGAAAGAAAAAAAAGAGAGCGAGAGAGAGAGAAAGGCAGAGCGTGAATGAGTCAGCAAGAAGAAGAGTGAGAACAGGTACCTACGAAAGTATGGAAAGCAAAGTCGATCTTGTGATTTGAACTCGGAACATAACAATCCTGAGCAAATACTGCAAAGGCAATTCATCTTACGACTCTGCCAATACATTGCCTTCTTATGAGTAGATGCGTGAAGGCGCGTGGCTCAGTGGTTAGGGCATTCGGCTCGCGATCGTAAGGTCGTGAGTTCAATTTCCAGCGATGGGTTGTGTCCTTGAGCAAGACACTTTGTTTCACGTTGCTCAAGGACACTCGGCTGGCAAAAATGAGTAGTATCTCTATTTCAAAGGGCCAGCCATGTCACACTGTGTCACTGAATCTCCCTGAGAACTACGTTAAGAGTGCACGTGTCTGTGGAGTACTCGGCCACTTTTACGTTAATTTCACAAGCAGGCTGTTCTGTTGACTGGATCAACTGGAACACTCGTCGTATCAGCTGAGACCATCGTTGTCGGAACCGACGGAGTACCCCTTTATGAGTAGATGTAACGACTTTAAACGATGCACAAGGTCTCATATTTCGAAGATGGGTGAAGTTGATTATATCAAGTCTTGATTACATCAAGTTGATTATATCAAATCGTAGGGTGGTGAGTTCAATACCTGACGCCGTGTGGTGTCCTTGAGTAAAACACTTTACTTCACGTTGCTCCCGTCCATTCAGCTGGCAAAAATGAGTTCTAATTGCATTTCAAAGGATCCGCTTTGTCACATTTTGTATCAAACTGAATCTCTTTAACAACTACATTAAGGATACACTTGTCTGTGGAGTACTCAGCCACTTGCACGTTAATTTTACAAGTAGGCTGTTCCGCTGATTGGATCAACTAGAACACTCATCGTCATAACTGACGGAGTACCATTTTAGTTTATTAGTTAACTGACACATTATCTATTCGACCGTGGAAGGATGAAAAGCGATGTTGCTATCCAAGGGATTTGAACACAGAACGTAACTTAATACAACATGCATTTTGTCAGTCGCTCAACCGATTATTCTGATGCCTCGCATGCCTGTTAGTAAAAATAATAAACAGAGAAAGAATTATGAGACACAAATGAACTGTTTTTGTTATAACAGTTAAAATATTAGCTCTTACCGCCACCACCATAAATAACATCATAACCGAGCGTTTTGAGTGGAGTGTTTGTGTTAATATAGAAGTAAAAATAGCTAAGTGCCTTGTTCGAAATTTGCGTAAAAGAATCGGCGAAGGAAAAACCAGAAATAATAGAGGTATGTGAAGTGGGGATAGATATTGAGAGCATGGGTCATAAGAAGAGAAGGAGAAGGAGAAACAAAGCGAGAAAACAAATGAGAAAGAGACAGGGAGAGACATAGAGAAAGAAAGAAAGAAAGAATGGAAAAAAAAAGAAGGAGAGATTGGGATGTAGCCAAAGAGTGGAGCAAGTAATAACTTATGAAGAAAATGGTCGTTTTCATGATAATAAGAGACATGTTTGCGTAAAAGAGGCGGCAGAAAGAAGACGGTAAGAACGAGAGTATGTAGAACAGAGCTAGCTATGAGAGCATAGGGCATAAGTGGAGAAGAAAAAAAAGTGAGAAAGATTGTATGATATGCATATAGTATATATATATATATATATATATATATATATAAAGGTAGAGAGAAAGAGAGAGAGGGGGGAGGGAAATTGTGAGAAAGCGAAAGACTGATGTAACGTTATAGACAGAAAATGATTGTGTTGATGATAATAGAAGACAAATTGAGATACGTTTATTTATTTTT
>NC_068983.1:55214926-55216904 GCF_001194135.2 Octopus bimaculoides
TGTGTGTGTGTGTGTGTGTGTGTGTGTGTGTGTGTGTGTGTGTGTGTGTGTGTGTGTCATTATTCAGTTTATTTCAAGATTTCTTGCTAATAGAAAAAGAACCGGTTTCTAACCTAGATCTAAGGCTCCTCCATTGGAATTTCAACATCAACAACAGGTCACCTTTGTATGTATGTACGTATATATGTATGTATGTATATGGTCGTTGACTGTTCAGGAAAACAAACCTCATCCAGCTATTCTGATTATATGTCTGTGCACACGTTTGAATGTGGTGTGTGCCAGAGGGTTTGCAAATCCAATGGGGGTCTTAAAAGACATGTTAGGATCCACAATGAGCAGAACTTACTTGCAGGTATTGGTAGTGCAAATCAGAGGTGCAATCTGTGTGGGTGTTTTTTCAAAACACTGTCTGGTTTAAAAAGCCACATCAGACGCCATGAAAGGGCTAAGGTGTAGGTGCAGGAGGTGGTCAAACTCTGTTTAAGGAGTAGACAACCACGATGTATGTATATATGTATGTATGTAATGTATGTAATGTATGTAATGTATGTATGTATGTATGTATGTAATGTATGTAGTGTATGTATGTATGTATGTATGTATGTATGTATGTATGTATGTATGTGTGTGCAGATTTCTATGTTTTATGCATGTATTCTCATGCATATGCTTACATATCTAGACACGCTCATATATATTTAAATCATAAACTTCTGGAAGGATTTTCAGATTTTTACAGTTCCAGTGATGAATTGGATCTGTAATTTTCGAATTAACTTTCTCCTTTCTGGTTTTGAAGAGCCTAATTTTTCAAGATTGGTATTTAGGTAGTGTGCTACATATTCCCGGGGCCCCAATAATTACGGGTATAAACCTGAACTTGTAATCTGGATAGAGTAACTTAAGATTTCCCAATGGTTCAGAATAGGTGTTTTCTTTTTCACTGATCTTCAGCTTTATGTTAACATCCGCTGGGTAGCTAATTTCCACAACTGTACACAGTTTCTCTTCTCTATCCCAAATGTATGTATGTATGTAGGTGAGTGTGTGTGCGTAGTATGCGCCTGAGTATGTATATGTATATACACACACGTACACACACACACGTACACACACACACGTACATACATACATACATACAAACATAATATAAACACGACGCCCTTTCGCATATCTTTCGTCTAACAAATTCCACCCGAGGCTTCGGCCAAAAACACTTGCTCAAGTTTCACCGATGTGGAATCGAGCCCAGAATTGTAGAGTTAGTTTCATTATGACTACATAATACATATTAAATGAATCACATGCATCCTAACATTAGAAAAAATTAAATCGTTATCAAACCTTTGCAATGCAACATACAAAATACATAACAGTAGATCGTGAAATTACTCTTATGATATGCTACAAAATAACTGAAATTGCAAAGTGTCTTCTCAATAGCAAACCAAAAACGTGTATTCCCGCTAACGTGACACTGCTGATAAATGCGATTAATAAATTTCATTATAATCGTGTGAGGTGTAAACTTCACGAGCTCAACTGTTATATTGGCCATTGAAATAGGATACTCTCTTGCCGGTAAACCACATATTTAAAACGCGCAGCAATTGCAAAGCTTTACATCTCATAACACCAAACAAAACTAAACAGAAAAAAAAACATTGGTAAACAACACCTGTATCCTATCCAGTGCTGCACAGTACTAAAATAAATACGCAGACAACAAATGGTGCGACTCGAACGTGCAGCGAGTTTGTACTGGATTCCATTTGTATGTATGTGTGTGTGTGTGTGTGTGTGTGTGTGTTCATGCGTGCGTGCGTGCGTGTGTGTGAATGTTTGTGCAAGACAGGATTTTAGAAAACCAAATCAATTTTTAATTTTTCCTTTAATACCATTTTACCCAAAAGTGTATAACACAACACGCAGATAATATAGACATGCATATGCATATATGCATATACATATTATA
>NC_068983.1:55216950-55217473 GCF_001194135.2 Octopus bimaculoides
TGTGTGTGTGTGTGTGTGTGTGTGTGTGTGTGTGTGTGTGTGTGTGTGTGTGTGTGTATGCATTTATATACATATAGGTACACACATATATATCGTTTTTTTTTCTTTGGTTTGCAAGATCCTTGATGTGAATTGGTTGCATATATAACCGAGTAACTGTTAATAGAGAAGTGATATTGAACTAGTGCGTGTGTTATTATTGGCGTAATGATCCTACCAAGATAAAACATATACATATCCATCTTTCTATCTATGTATCTCTCTCTGTCTCTCTCTCGTTCTTTCTCTCCCTATATACATATTTGTGTGTGTGTGTGTGTTTGTGTGTGGTAGATGCAGTGCAGTCTTAGGAGAATTCATGAAGCAACAGCTGTACAACAATCTTGCGTCACACTTGTGTTTTTAGTGTAGAAATTTGGCAGGAATTACGGACGAGCAACAGATGTAGCAGACCAATATATATATATACCGGCAGAAGAATAACAGATGTAACCAGACAATGAAATATATATATATATATATA
>NC_068983.1:55218486-55224286 GCF_001194135.2 Octopus bimaculoides
ATATATATATGTATATATATATACAAGCGCGCACGCACACGCTCAGAAACATATGCAATGCGTTTCCACACAGTTTCTGTCTACTGAATTCACTTCTATTGCATTGGTCAGCCATAGTGGAAGACACTTGTCTAAGGTGGCGTGCAGGGGGAAAATTGAGATTGAACCCATAACCACATGTTTCCAAAGCGAGCAACCCAACCACACAGCGGAAGGTATAACGAAAACAGTCAGAAACACATTGTGGAGTGAATAATGATTATGAGTGATTAATGTGAAATAAAGAGTATTGTAATAGGGAAAACTAAAGATTGATTGTCTACAAAGAATTACATAAGAGATAAAGAAATTTTACGTGCGACAAGGAGGTAAAAGAACGAAATTTGAATCTAGTTTCCATAGATAAAACGTATATATTGCAGGTATAAGTTAATTCTGAGGCTTAAAAATTTGGGTCTTAACTCAACATTTGTCTGAAACCTTATATTTTTATTGAATGTTCTGTATCCTCACATTACAACACACCCTATTTATATAATTTTGACTAAACCTACTCGTCGTATGGGAGTCCATCATTAGCCTTCTTAAATTCTACTACTTGAGCTTCTTATCTTGCGTCTGCGTTCCTAAAAAATGTTAGGTTGTAGGAGTTATAATATATCGAGAGCCACGAAACGTGACACATATACAAGAGAAATACCTTTTGGTCCTCTACGAACCATTAAGGTTTTAGCTTTTTGCTTTAATTATCTGTAGGGCCAGATTAAGATCCATAGAGTCGTTAAGCACTTAAAAGATTTTTGTGCCCCCATATATATGTAATTTAAAATATAAACAATAATAAGCCATTAAAATATATTTGCTCCTTTTCTCTACTGTTAAGAGAGTATGAATGAGAAACAAAGAAAAAAAAAACAGAAGGAAAGAAAATCGATCATATATAGTTTCTAAATAGTTTAAATGAAGATAGACCAACTGGTTTCTTGATCCTAAGTTACATTGTATTGATAAGCTCGAAAAAGAGCGAAATAACGTTATCTGCTTCTACTAAGACACTCAAAATGAAGAAACAAATATGAACTATATGGAAATAAAATTTCATATGTTTGTTTTTATGTCTGATTTTCAAGATTCAAATTTCATATGTATTCTCACCCTTAAGAAAATGTTCTTTGGCAAGGTACAAGATTTCACGTTGTCACAGTCTACTCAGTTGGAAATGAGGATCAAGTAAGTGCTGATACAGCCCCATTCTCTTTCCTCCAGTTGTCACATCATCGATGCTCTATTGGACCAACTTTGGAAGGGCCGATAAGATATCTCTATGACTGTTTGAAGCTACATAAGCACCGAAAGGAACTTGCGAAAGCGAGGTGCAAGCTCCCAAGTCTAAAATTTAAGCTACGTCCCTCTAAAATTCGACATATTTTTCAATAACAATTCTACATAATATCAATAGCTAATTCAAATTTTGTTTTTTTGTCTGATTTTCAAGATTCTTTATGTGGATTCGTGTGTTGAAGCATATTGGTATAATGACTCTTCCTAGACATAACTTATTCAAACTTCTACTGAAATGTGGATTCGTGTTTCAGTTACCATTAAGAAGACTGCAGCCAGTCTATGCAAGTTATAACAAAGTAACCAGGGCGATCAGAAATACGGCAGTATCTTTTAGCTTTCACTAGTTTAGTCATTTGAATAGTGGCCATGCTGGGGCACAGTCATAGAGGATTTGGTTGAACAAATCACCCCCGATAGTAATGGTACTTAATTTATTGATTATTTTGGTGAACCACTTGGTTATGGAGACGTGAACTAATCAACTCCGGTGTGAAGGGACAAGCACAAAGACACATACATAAACATGACATATGTAATGTGTGTGTGTGTGTGTGTGTGTGTGTGTATGTGTGTGTATGTGTTTGTGTGTGTATGTGCATGTGAGTGTGTGTATGTATGTGTGGTTTACCTCTGGTGGTTAACCATTATAAATTTCTTCAATATATATGTGTGTGTGTGTATGCATATATGTATATAAATACGCACATGCATACACACATATATATATATATATATATATGTGTGTGTGTGTGTGTGTGTGTGTGTGTGTGTATTAAGCAACGAGCTTCTACACAGTTTCCGTCCACCAATTACTTTCACTCGGCATTGCTCAAACCAGGGCTATAGTGGAAGACACTTGCCCAAAGGGCTGTGTAGTGGGATAGAACCCGGAACCGCTTGGCTGCAAAGCTAACTTCTTTATCACACATTTTTCTCTGTCAAATCACCATCACCTTTCGACTACCGGATATAATACGGAATCATGGATTTAAATGTCTTGAGCATATTCTACAAGCCTACGGTACATATTTGGTTGTGGATCTCTGCTGCATCTCTTACTCAATCTCTTGTCTATAACAGCATGGGTTCTATTGTACCAAACTTAAGTGGAAGTCAAACGTTTGGAATCTGAATTCCAGCCTATCCTAACCTATCGCTGCAGGAATCGACTCCTCTCTTACTCTCACTTACTCTTACGCTCATATTTGTTTCTGTTTTCTGTTTAACTTTCGTTTTTGGTGAGAACAAAGTGATAAAAGTGAGTGGGGGAATGACTCTGCACTGGAATACCTTTCATCGCTCCACTGTTGAGAGTGGAATGTTTTTTTTTAATTAGATATTGCAATTTAACTCTTATAAAGACGCTCACTAATAAACAAGAAAAAGAAGAAGAAGAAGAAGAAGAAGAAGAAGAAGAAGAAGAAGAAAAAGAAGAAGAAGAAGAAGAAGAAGAAGAAGAAGAAGAAGAGGAGGAGGAGGAGGCAGAAGGAAAATAAGAAGAGGAAGAAGAGGGAGACGAAGAGGAGGAAGAAGTGGAATAAGAAGAGGAAGTAAGAGAAAGAAGAAGAGGAGGAGGAAGGAGTATAAAAAGAGGAAGAAGAAGAAGAAGAAGAAGACGAAGAAGAAGAAGAAGAAGAAGAAGAAGAAGAAGAAGAAGAAGAAGAAGAAGAAGAAGAAGAAGAAGAACAAGAAGAACAAGAAGTACCCTCTCCAATTCCTTCTCTCCTACTCACAGGTCAACGCTTAGAGAAGTAACATCCATTCTTGCCATGTTCGCAACTTTCACCCACCTTTCAATAAACTCACTCGAAGACAGAACTTCCCTCTTTACACTCAAATTCCTTTTCAAGTGAAACTTGAAGAACTCAATGAGAGCTCTATCAAAGAGGAATGTATCTGTCCTCATGCCCTTCGGCCTTGCCCACCAAACAACCTCTTTCATCACCGCCATTAGGAGAAGGAAAATTGCCTTGCTTGTCCGATTGACACTACAGACTCGGTCGATAGACAGATCCGTCCCACACGTGACAACAGTTGTTCAATGCAGCCTCACAAGTCAACAGTTCGGCATAACCTCACAAGTCAACAAGACAACAATTGTTCGACATAACCTCTCAAGTCAACAATACCTGGTCATTGAACGAGTGCGTGCAGAACGGTTTCGTCACTCAAGGTGCATCTCGGCCAAACCCCTCAGACAGCACATCCGTGCCTGTAGTGTTTAACTCGAACCGGTAGTGACCCCCGGTAGTGCCACCAGACCAACGACATCTGGAAATTATTCATGGTAATCTCCGACCGGAAAGTCCTCCGGAACAGACTAGCCAGTTCATTTTCGTCGGCACACACAGTCTCTCTGAGAACATCATCGCACTTCCCCACCACTAATCCTCTAAAAAATTCTGAAGCGGAACATCAACCAATCCCGTTGCCCCACTGGTAGAGGGCAATATTATTATTATTATTATTATTATTAATAATAATAATAATGATAGCGCCTACAGAATATCTCAGTGGGATTGAACTCGGAACGAAAGAGCCGAAAGAAATGCCGCAATGCATTAACACTTGAACGAATCTGGCGATCCTCCATCATTACAACAACTGTAATATATTAATAATTTTCAGACTGAAATCAGAAATATTCGTTAGAAGAGGAGATAATGGATTGTTAAAACATGTGAGATTAGCTTAAAATATTATTTTCATGTGTGTGGGATCGAAAGATGGAAATAAGTGCCAGGAGACCAACAAAGATGAACTGATGTATAGAAATGGCGCCTACGACTACATGGTGTGGTGAGATCAAATGTAAAGGGAGACGTGTGTGCTGGACCGCGCTTCATGCACACACACACACACACACACACACACATACACATGCACACACATGCACACACATATACACATTTACACGCATACATGTATGTATATACGTGTACGTATGCATGGATAGATAGATGGATGGACGGGTGGTGGAGGTGTATGGGTTAGTGCTTATCATAGGATAGTGGTTTCGATTCCTGGGCCGGGTGATGCATCGCGTCCTTGAGCAAAACACTTCATTTCACGTTGCTCCACTTCACTGAGTTAACGAAAATCAGTAATGCTATGATGGGCCGACGTCCCATCCAGGATGTGTAGGGGTATTTATGCTACAGAAACCGGGAAACCGGACCTTATGAGTTTATCCGACTCGAGAAGGAGCTTTATATCCTAAATGGATGGATGGATGGACTAGTGAATGCATAAGCGTATATATGGTTGTGTGGTCTAGAAGCCTGCTTTGCAACTATGCGGTTTGGCCTTCAGTTTCACTGCGCGACGCCTTGAGCAAAGGTTTTCTCCTATAGGCCTGAGTCGACTAATGCCTTGTAAGTGAATTTGGTATACGGAAACTGCGTGGATGCCCGTCGTATATACATTACAAACACACACACACACACAGGCACGTACATATATATAAGCCCAACCGTCACTTGCGAATGATTATGGCTTTATAACATGTACCATGCTTTCGTTAACTTTTAGGTGCCTGTGTAGTCACGAATAGAAGACGTAACACCCTCTCGATTCTCTTGTCTTTTTTTCGTCCAGTACTTTATCTAAGATGTCGAAGTACAGCAGATTGATGCACTAGGATAGCACTCATAGCAAAGCAAACTGAAGCAACATAAAATAATGCCTTATTGAATGCCTCAACTCAGCTTCGTCATGAATGGTAACTTATTTTCCGTTTACACACAGCTCGTCAGCTAGTTTTAATAATTGATTTGCTTTCCTTTAATACTCATTGCTTGTACATTCTCACTTTCCACACCACCTAACTTCTCTGTCCATACAGCAAGACACACTTCATCTACCTTCACTACATTCAAACACCCACGCTATGATGCCTTACACAACACATACTAACATCATCCATTACTCACGAGACATTTGCACAATCTCTCAAAACCCTGGTGACGCACCTAACTCCCATTTTCTCTCTCGCGCGCACACACGTAAATATACTTCCCACCTACGTCATTTCACGTCACCACATTCTCTCTTACCTATCACACATGCATAAACCTATTTCACACGTTATTAACTTCATTTCGTTTCGTCCTCCTACACTTGTCAGACTTTCATTACACCACGCTTACACTTTCCTCATTGCACTACTTCCTCTCTGCCATTCGAGCATTTTTGAGCCATGTTTGAAATTTCTTATTCTTTTTATTTTCTTTTACCTTGAACATTGCCCGAGACTTCGATTTATCTTGTTTTTTTATTTACATTATTGCACAAATACGTTGAATTTTATCTGTGTCGTTTGCTTGCAATTTTTGCTCCTGACTTCATAACTACTAGAGGCTCACCTACAGTATCACTTAAAATTATTAGCATTCATTTCTCTTGTTATGTATATGTATATATCTATATCTATATGTTTATATATACGTTTATATAT
>NC_068983.1:55226218-55227520 GCF_001194135.2 Octopus bimaculoides
ATATATATATATATATATATATATATAGAAATATATGTATATATGGATACAGGAAATACATAGATATATATACATACATACATACACACACATACACACTCACACACACGCACACATATATATATGGTATATCAGTTATCTAGTATAAATAATAGCATAGTAACTAAGAATGGGAAAATATATTGAATTTCAATACTCATTTGTAAAATCGATAATCAATAATCGATGATCAATAATCAATAATCAAGATCCAAGCTCAATAACGTTTAACTTGAAGAAGCAAGTTTCTGTGTGTTTCTTCGATCTGCACTTTATAGCGGCTAAATTGTCCACAAATCAAATTTCCCACCAGTCCCGTTGTAGAAAAATCAAACACATTAGAAAATGTGATCCTAGATAGGTTGTGACGTGAGAAAACACGAAGTGGTCATGATTGGAATGGCTTTGATCATATTCTTTCTTGATTATTATTGATCTGTGGCTCCAGAAGAACAATTGTAACAGTGAACAGAAAAAGCTTGAGTCCTTCCTCTGTAAAGGTTACAAACAATTGAATAGAAACTGAATGAAATAGGAAAGACTGGTGTTGTAAGAAACCAAAGCATAGCTTTGTGTAATAAGCCAATAAATACGCGTAAAGAGAACTATGCAACTAACGTAGCAAAGATGCGAAGTGACCCCAGTAGAGTTCTGTGGTACTTAGTAAAAGTACATTCGATAAATGTAAATGTCACGAAATCCAAAGTTAATGATGGAAAAGAGTGGCAAAATAGCTGAAATATACTGGTAGTGATTCATATATAAAGAATATACATTACTCTCTCTCACTGTATAAAGATACATATACATACATACATACATATATACAGACAGACAGACACACACACACACACACATATAAGTGGGGGTGCGTTTGTGTTTGTTTGTATGTGGTGTATACATATATAATATATATATATATGTATATATATACATATTATATATACGGTTTAGATATAGATTCAAGGCTTGAATATGGTACTTATGCGTAGGCACCCGAATATCGCATCCCAAAAGGATAGGTGATTAAAATAAAAAAATAAGCAAGACGGATTTCAAAGGTGATTGCAGTACGCACGTTTCATGCTACTCCAATTTATTTAAGTAATGCGAGCATTACCTTAAATGCAATATGAAGAGCAATCTTCAGCTGCACGAAAAATGCAGAAAAAAAATTACTGTAGAAAAGACATATTATAAATGTGGCAACATTTCAAATCCAAGTGGGAGAGGGAATACATAAAAAGTGAAGAAGAATACATA
>NC_068983.1:55228230-55228844 GCF_001194135.2 Octopus bimaculoides
ATGATAGATTACCAAAAGAGTACTCCATCTGGTGAGAGATAAATATTAGTTCGCTATATGTGGTTTGTGCCTGATGAATATATTTGAGATATTTCTCAACATATCAAATTATTAGTAGCACTTAAAGCCACGTATTGTGTCCTTTAAAGAAATATTATATATACATACATACATGTTATATGTTCGAGAAATGTACTGCTTTAATTATTATAATGCTAATTTCTACAACTTGATGCAAAAGCACATTTTTTTTTAATTAGTGTTACCTTCGGTTATTAAATCTCGTCCTGTGAGTTTTTTGCATTTCCCTTTTATAATTTTTTTACGTTTACGAGCAGAAGTAAAGCCACAGATTTCTAGTTACGACGTATTTCGGTTTCTCACGTTTCGCTTTTAATGTCAAGATTACTACAGTTTCAAAAACATCCTATAGTTTGTAAAAGTACCATTGTTGTGCTGACGACTGCATTGCAACATCTGTTTTACTGTTGTGAGTGTCGGAAAGATGAGCATACATTAGAAGTCACACGCACGCACACACACACACACACACACACACACACACACACATACACACACACACACACACACACAGGTGTGTGTGTATGTATACG
>NC_068983.1:55228854-55229444 GCF_001194135.2 Octopus bimaculoides
ACACACACACACACACACACAGGTGTGTGTGTATGTATACATTACGGTTTCGTTTTATTTAATTATTTTCCTGCGTCTTTGCGTTTTAGCTCTAAGTGTATTTCATTGTATTATTGCTCGAACACGAATTCACTTCATTTTTATTCCGTTACTTGCACAGATGCTTAACACGAAAATGTGTGTATGTGTGTGTGTGTGTGTGTGTGTGTGTATTGTATGTATAACTTCATATTTACATAAGCATACACATATACACACGTATTCTCACACACACACATACATTTATATAATGACAGAGAGAGAGAGAGAGAGAGAGAGAGGGAGAGAGAGAGAGAGAGAGAAAGAGAGAGAGAGAGAGAGAGAAAGGGAATAAAGAGAGATAAATGAATAAATCGGGAGATAAAGTCTATTTATCCACATACATTATTCGGTTGTTCATATTCCTATGTAATCATACTTGATTGTTCGTATACACACATGCATATGTACATGAGTGCGCGTGCGCATGCGTGTTCATATACATATACGTATGCATATATACATATATATATATACATATATATATATATATATATATATATATATATATA
>NC_068983.1:55231423-55234198 GCF_001194135.2 Octopus bimaculoides
TTATTATTATCATTATCATATGTTTGACTTTTGCTTTGTATTTGTACAAGTTGACTCCAAGTCTCACCCAGAGACCTCAAGAGACAACAAGTTAGAAGTTCCAGTTGGTGTTATGCCTAGGGTGTCATATATTTGGTTTTGCATATGATATTTTTCTAGAGAATTCTTAAGAAAACATAAGAACATTTATAAGTTTGTTTTAAAATTTGAGATTACATAGACAGTATTTTACGTAGGATATGGGCAGTTCCCATGAGCACTATTTCTTGAATTTCTGCCATTTTAGGGTTTCTTGATATCTGAGTTAGGTAAGAATCAGTCCCTTTTTCTATCATTCCTAGGGCACCTATGACAACAGGTATTGTTTTAGTCTTCAGGTTCCACATTTTACCAGTTTCTATTTCAAGATCTTTATATTTGATCAGTTTTTGGTATGTCTTGACAGATACATTTATGTCGATTGGGACAGTCATATCAATGAGGAGGCATGATTTTTGTCTGAAGTCTGTCAATATAATAATGTCTTATTATCATTATTATTATTACTATTATTATTATTATTATTATTATTATTATTATTATTATTATTATTATTATTATTATTATTATTATTATTATTATTATCATTATTTTTGTTGTTGTTTTTGTTGCTGAAACTCCTGGAGACTTACATGCATAGCGGGCTTGCTACCTGCAGCCTACGGTACCATGCTATCCATTCTTGTCAGCAATCTAATACTTTACTGGTTATTATTATCATCATCATCATTATCATCATCATTATTATTATTATTGTGATTGTTGTTATTATTATTATTATTATTATTATTATTATTATTATTATTATTATTATTATTATTATTATTATTATTATTATTATTATTTGTCTACTAGATAACTAATAAAAACAAAACCAATAAATTAATCGATTGCTTGACTAATCATTTAATCGGTCAATGAATGAATGAATGAATGAATCAATCAATCAATCAGTTGTCTTTGTGATGGAGGAATTTATACAATTCGTTCGTAAGAATTCTAACAATAATATCCAAACTTCTATAAACCTGTGATGAGATACTCCGTTATTGTTTTGTTTATGGAGTTGTTGAAATCTTGCTGGTAGTGGGGAGGGGTTATTTTTGCTGTTCAGCCCCCCCCTCCATCTAATTGGTCATCTATTGTTTTAAAATATCTTGACTTAGCTACGGTTGGACAACCATTAACCGCATTGTTTGTTCTTGATTTTGTCAACTACACAGTATTCTAGTCAGTTGGGCACTGTCTGCGATAAAAAAACAGCATTATGACACAATATACACTGCCAGAAATTTGGAAATGATATGCTGTAGTGCATGGCATTGGCACCGGAAGCTCCAACAGGAACATTTCAGAGTGTTTGGGTGTCAATCTGAGGACAGTGCAATCTGAGGAGTGATAAAAATAAAACATCCAGTCAACATTTTGGAGTGATCACAAGTGAAGGCGACGTTATACCTCCTTTCGTCTTCTCACACGGCCTCACACGCAGCACGGTGGCCTGCATCAAGTGCTTGGAGGAGGTAGTGCTGCCCTGGGTGAAGAGGGTGGTTGCTAGAAGACTCTGTGTCTGGCAACAGGACCCTGCACCATGCCACTCAAGCAGGAGAATCCAGTCATGGCTGTCAGACAATTTCTGCGACCACATCATCCCTAACATCTAGACACCGAACTCCCCAGACTGCAACCCCCTTGATCATTACGTGGAGGGTGCTATTGAGCGAGAGACTAACAAAACTCCTTGTAACACCAAAGATGAAGTGAAGGCAAGGATTATGGCAACATTCACCAACTTAAATAAGGAGATGGTCCACAAGAGTTGTTGGAGATTCCGAAGTCGTCTGGAAGCAGTACTTGAAGCCAATGGCGATTTTATTGAATGAATTTACTCTTTAGTATTTCGAGATATTTTAATGTAATTTTGGTCAATATATTTGTTAAAATGAGATGTCAGTGTTGTTTTCATTTTTGCGTAATCTAGGCGACATTTTATTCACCGTATACTATATACATATATATATAAATATATATGTATGTATGTATGTGTGTATGTATGTATGTATGTATGTATGTATGTATGTATGTATGTATGTATGTATGTAGGATGTATATGTAAATAAAATTAAATAGGTATCATTACCATTATTAATAATAATAATGATGATAACAATAAAGTGACTTGCAAGTTTGTACCTTTATAGGTAAAATAGAAACAAAATTCAGTACCCTACTGAATTTTGTTTACGCGCGCGCGCACGCACACACACATACACATACATGTGTATGTGTGTGTGTAATAACACACATACAAACGCACTCACACACACGCACAAACATATATATGTATATACATACATACATGCAGATAGATAGATAGATAGATAGATAGATAGATAGATAGATGGACCCTTACAAACATGCTTCCATACTGATTCATACATGCATTCATGAAGCTATATCTTCCTGCACATGTTCATACATATGTATGCATGTGTGTGTATGTATGTGTGTTTGTGTATATATATGTGTGTGTGTGTGTGTGTGTGTGTGTGCATGTGTGTGTGTATAAGGTACGTTTCATGTGTGTGCAAGGTACGTTTCAAAAAAGTAATGATGATGAAAGCTATAAAGTTCACAATTAATGGTAAGTTACCTATAAGAGCAGGTGAGAGAGAGAGAGAGAGAGAGAGAGAGAGAGAAAGAAAGAAAGAAAGAAAGAAATAAAGAAAGACAGAT
>NC_068983.1:55234894-55238942 GCF_001194135.2 Octopus bimaculoides
CGATTACCAGTAATAATAACAATAATAATAATAATAACAATAATAATAGTAATAATAATAATAATAATAATAATAATAATAATAATAATGATGATGATGATGATGATGATAAATGAATAAAAGCCATGGAGCTTCTATTCTTAGTTTTCTTTCGAATGTTCTTCTGCCAACTTTCTTCCAGTCTCTCATTCTTCGTCTCCAGCTCTGCTATTTTTCTCATTCTCTCACGTATATGCTTCTTCTCTTTCTTTCCTTCTTTCTTCCTTTCCTTCTTTCTTTCTTTCTTGATTTGTGTTACTATTTAAACATTTTTTTTTTTTCGTCGTATTTTCTCAACCGATACTTTTTCTTATGCCCTGCCTATCCATTTCTTTCCTTCCCTTCTTGCTGTTGTTGTTGTTGTTGTTGTTGCTGCTCTTTTTACCTTTACCTCGTTACCTTACCCCCGCAACCCCCCTCCGTCTCTTCCCGCCTGACTTCTTTTCTTGTAATTAATATGGCTTATTAAATGGGGCGCCCGCGCACAAACACACATACAAACACGCATATATTAAACACATGCATGCATACAACACATACATATTATATAATATACTTATAAAATGATTGTATAGTTCTAAGCATATTATACGTGTATGTATGTATATATGTATATATATATATATATACATATATACACACACACACATATATAGGTAGGTAGATAACGGGAAAGAGAAAGATAAATGGTTAAGTTTAGATGTGTGTGTGTGTGTATTCATGAGAATGTGTAACGGCATGACAACAATAAAAAATGTTACTATATATATATAATATATATATATATATATACACATATAGATATATAAAGAGAGAACGAGAGAGAGAGCGAGATGTGTATGTATATTTATATGTATATATATATATATATATATATATATATATATATATATATATATATATATATATATATATATATATATATATATATATATGCACATATGTGAGTCATGTAAATATATATATATATATATATACACACACATATATATGTGTGTGTGTGTGTGTGTTTGTGTATATATATATATATATGCGTATATGTTCGATATGTTATGTATGTGTGTATGCTCACACACGTGTGTCTGTGTACATAAAACATATTTACATAAGATCACAGAGGATGATAACTCAAAAACAAAAGTAAATGAGAACATCAACAACATCCAAAGCAGTAGCAGCAGCAGCCGCAGCAGTAGCAGCAGCAGCAGCAGTAGTAGTAGTAGTAGTATCACCAGCAAGTGCTATGCTATCGACAATAAGTAATGAGAAACAATCACACATACATACACAGCAATAAATACGCAACCACACACACATACATATACATACATACCTATGAACAGATGCATGCTAGAATGAATGAATTTATGAAGTTAGTTGATAATGTTTAAAATTTATAGAAACAGATAATATTTAAAATTTGTAGAAATATATTTAATAAATACACACACGTTTGTTATAAAGAAAAAAAAAGAAGAAAACTTACCGAGTTCATCTTCTAAATCGTGTACCTCCTGCATCAACTCTTGGCGTATTCTATCCTCGGCCGACATGTTTTCAGTGGCTAACGCCGCCTCTGCCGTCTTTTCGCTGTTGATGCGATTTAGCTCTCTTGACATGCGCGCGTTTTTAGCTTCCAGTTCCGCCATTTTTAGGCGGTGCGTTGCAGCCTCCTTCTCCAACTGCTTCACCTTGTCGGCATCACGTGATGCGGCCAATATATCTTGGTTACTATTTGTAGAAGGAATGCCAGGAACTCTGTCTATTCCTTCAGTCGGCGTCCCGACATTACAACCGCCAATGTTGATGCTGATACCGTGGCTACCACTTACAGAAGCTGCATCGCCTATTCTGTCTGTTCTTGTTGCAGTCGGACTTCCGAGGACTGGACTTGTTAGAGAATGCTTGCTACCTGGGCTGATCACTTCATCGCCCTTGGTGCCAACGAGGGTGGTTGCTAAGGGTAGCTTAAAGCTCTCTTTACTCATTTTACGCATGTCCTCAGACATCAATCTCAGCTTGCTATTTAGTTCTTTATTGTCAGTCTCCAGCTTCTTTACTAAGGCCTTCAGTTCTACGTTCTCTAAGGCAGCATCGTCTGCTGTCACAGCTGGTACTTTATGAGATACTTGGAATTGAAGCTTACGATTTTCTTTGATATAGCGTTCGTTTTCGGATTCGATTTTGACAAGTTTGTCCCTTAATATACTCGCTTCTTGCTGAACATGAGTTAGCTGACGGTTGAGATCTACGACTTGGTTGTCACTGTCCAATGACCGGCTCTTTTTCAAACGGTTCTGTTTCGTATTTATATTTTGGACTAAAGCCGAAAGTCTTTCAATCTCTCTGTCTTTTTCGATAAGCTTCCATTTAAGCTCATCGGTTTGTTCAGTTAATTCCTTGATTTTGTCTTCGTAATAAGCATTCGGTGTGGTTGGTTCAGGGATTGTGCTCATCTCTTGCTCTTTTTCCTCTATACGTTTCTCCAGATATTTTACCTCTTCCTGGAGGCTGTCATTCATGTGGTCTAATTCGGCCACTTTACGCCGAGCTATAGCGTTTTCTCTTTCACTCATTTCGAGCATCAAATTTAATTCAATTTCTTTAGCTGCCGACCCAGCATCATCAGATTTCTTGGTGAAAATAGTTTTGGCCGACATCAGCTTTTTAATCTGTACAGTAAGACTCTCATTTTCTTCTTCAAGATCAGATAGCTTCTTGCGCATGTTTTTGGCCTCCAGTTCGGTAAACTTCATCTGTTCTTTCAGGTCATTTTCTCTCTCTAGAGTATCGTACAATTCTCGCATCAACTGCTGTGGTTCGGTTTCTTGGCTACTTTGTTTTGGAAGTTGACCCAACATTACCTGCAACAGAAGAGAAATAAAATAATTGTTTGTGTTACTCATGAAAATTATAGCGAACATTTCTTTTATTATTCATAGGCAAGCTATAAAAAAATGCAAAGGGCGAGAGTAGACAGAAATAAGAGATAGGTTGACGGACAGAGATTAAGAAAGGAAGATATATAGTCGGTTTGTCATATAAAGTTAGAAACCGAGAAAAACAAAGGAAGGGGATAAGATTGCAGATTCGAAGAACACAAGTGTAACTCTGTTGGGTAATTGAGGAAATTAGAGAGTTGCGTATAATCTTGTGGCTATGATTTATTCTTTCTTAGACAGAATTATGAAATATAGAATAGATTTTATATATAAACATTACGAGTTATGTCCTGTATTTAAATAAACGTTTCTGCTATGTATTGAATATTCTCAAGTCATTAAAATTCTATTTCACTTTTAGAGAAATATTGTCATGCCTCGAAATTAATTTATTTTGAATTTTTCATTGAGACCGTTTATAATGAGTTGTGATATGTGATGTGAATCTATTATTTTCTCAATTACTCTTTCTTCCTTTCTTTCTTTCTTTCTTTCTTTCTTTCTTTCTTTCTTTCTATTTGTGTGTGTGTGTATGTTTGTGTGTGTATGTTTGTGTGTGTACATACATATACATACACTCATGCGCACACACATGTAAAATATTTATATTCTGTCTAGTTAGTCTACAGTCCCTAGCTACTCTGGAGTTTAAGAAAATACAAGAGAATTATATAAAAAACATCATTAGTCTCCACTAAGTTTTAGAATATTCTTTCGTCTAACAGTCAACACTAAATGGATTATCATTATAATTTGTCTGTGACTCTGTCTCCTGACTTCTTTTCCCTCGACTGTACTTCAGTTCTCCTTCCACTCTCTTTTTTCCTCCTCCTCGCCATCACCGACACCTGATCGCACGTGGGATGTTGGCGATTTTTTTCCCTCCTTCTTCCTTCTCTTCCTTTGGACTTTCCTGTTTTTCCTTATTCCGAAGAAGAGCTATACCCGAAACGTAAAACAACTACTCTCTTCTTTCTTTGAACATCTTATTAATACATTATTTGTGCTACGTCCTCACGTTTGTTTGTTATTTCTTTTTCTCTGAGCTTTTTTGTAATTGACCATAT
>NC_068983.1:55238982-55239959 GCF_001194135.2 Octopus bimaculoides
ACGGGGTTGGACAAAAGTCACCCGACACTAAATCAAAATTCCGTAAATATCCGGTCATCCCATAAGTTCTGTCCAAATTTTGAATAAAGAAAACAAGTGGTCAAATGTTATATTTAATTGAAATTTAATCATCAATGTATTTTTCCTGATTATCTATGACTTCCTTCCATCTATTTACAAGCTTTTTAATCCCATCAATGTAAAACTCTTTTGGTTTCAAAGCGAAGAACTTTGAAATGTCAGTTTCGACCTCCTCCTGGCTTGCGAAAGTTAAGTCCCCCAAATGATTCTGTAAACTACGAAACAAATGGTAATCTGAAGGAGCAAGGTCGGGAGAATAAGGTGGATGAGGAATTTTTCCCCAACCAGGCTCTTCGATCTTCTGTGATGTCATCTTTGCAGTGTGGGGTCGTGCATTGTCCTGATAAAACATCACTTCTTTTCGATTCACTAAAGTGGGTCGTTTTTTTCTTTAAAGCTTGTTTCAAACACTCAAATTGTTGAGAGTAGACTTAAGCATTGATTGTTGCATTAGGTGGTAACAATTCAAAGTGAATTACTCCTTTGCAATCCCACCAAATAGAGAGAAGAACCTTTTTCCCATGAAGTTCCCTTCTCGGTTGTTGTTCAGCCTTTTCCCTTTTACGAAACCAGTTTACGACTTTTAACATTTCGAAAGAAGATCCATTTTTCGTCACCAGTCACAAGTCTATCCAAACAGGGTGAAATGAGTTAGCGAGAATGGAGAGAAGAGCAGATATCAACTCGGGATTTGCGGTTGCTTTCGGACAATTCATGAGGCACCCATTTTCCAAGTTTAGGAACTTTTCCAAGTTGATGAAGATGACGATGAACAGTTGTATGGTTTGAACTAAGCTTTATATACGACGGACTTCTTTCAATTTCGGTCTACGAAATCCACTTGCAAGGTTTTGGTCGACCCGAGTATATAGTAGAAGACACTTGCCCAAGGTGCA
>NC_068983.1:55240086-55241331 GCF_001194135.2 Octopus bimaculoides
TATATATATATATATATATATATATATATATATATATGGGAAATGCTTCTTTCAGTTTCCATCTACAAAACCCTCTCACAAGGCTTTAGAAGACCTGAGGCTTTAGAAGACACTTAGCCAAAATATCACTGAATGATATTGAACCTGGAAACATGTTGGGAAACAAATTTTTTAGCACACTGCCTGCATCTATATATATATGTATATATATATATAGCCAATTTAAAGAACAAATAATTATATTTATTTGACGTTCGGTGAAAGGAGAGAGTCGATAATGTTTCGAGCATAACTCTTCGTCGGAAAGAGAAAAGTCCAAAGAGAAAGAAGGACAAATCGCCTCACACACATATATGTGTATATATATATATATACAGTTGAAATTTACAGAAAAGCAAAAGACAAAAACAAGTGTGTAAACAACAAGCAGGTGTTTGGTCTGACGCTCGGGAAGGTGAGAGAGTCCTTTACGTTTCGAACCTACGCTCTTCAACAGAAAGGAACACAAGGACATAACAGAGAGAAAATATGTATGTATGTATGTATGTATGTATGTATGTATGTATGTATGTACGTATGTATGTATGTATGTACGTACGTATGTATGTATGTATGTATGTATGTATGTATGTATGTATCTATCTAACTATTTATTTATCTCTATATATATACATACACATGCACTACGTAAGTATGTATGCATATGGATCTATATTTGTCTATATGTACGTATGTATGTATGTATGTCCGACCTCAGTAACATCTCTCTTCCTCCCCTTCTCCCTCTCTGTCCCTCTTTCTCTGATACAACATTCTCAGGACACACCCCCTCTGCTCTGTTATCTTTTCAATGTTCCTCTGCAAAATTTGAATACTTCAATGAAGTTTGTCAATTGCAGCTGATTGTGTAGTCCAAAGTATTGTGTGTATGCGTGTACATATGCATGTTTAAGTGTCACTCTCTTCGTCTATACGTATACGTGTGCGTGAATGTGAGTGAATCTATGTATGTGTAGTGTAATATTCTGTCTTCTCTTTCTTCTTCTCCTCCAACCACTCTTTTCTTTCTGCATTCCAGCCGCGTGATAGCCAGACAGAAACCAACGAACTAAAAGTGTTACTTGGCCTTCGATATATAAATGTGTTTCTGTGTGTGTGTGTGTGTTTATATATATATTTATGTGTGTGTATGTATATCTATATACATATGTGTATATATATATATATATATATATATATATATAT
>NC_068983.1:55241427-55244959 GCF_001194135.2 Octopus bimaculoides
TGTACATATGTATATACATACACACATACACACACACACACACACACACACACACACATATATATATATATATATATATATATATATATATATACATATGATAAAGAGAGTGTAAGTGTGAGAGATACACATACATTCAAATATATTTGTATATACATATATATGTTTGCTATGTAGGTATATGTATTATATACACAGTCACACGCACACATACTCATGAATGTATGCATAACTACATGCGGACACACACATATATATATATATATATATATATATATATATATACGTATGTACACACACATGCATGTATGTGTGTATCTGAACTGCCCTTAACCTTATGTGAGTTGAAGAGCTTGTGATCTCTGTGCGTGGGTGGAAAACTTGAGTTAAGGAATTCCTGTGTATGTTCGTGGTAACTTCTAGGTTTTGTGGTCGATTAAACCAAATTACATTCCTATTTCTATCTGTTTTCTTCTACGCAGTATGTGGTGCCCAAACTATATAAGCTAGTAATTCTCTGGAACTGGTTCTAACTAACATACTTGAAATAAAAATGAGCTTAGAGAAATAACTCCGCGTGGCCAGTGGTATGTATTTGAACAACAAACAAAAATAGATATATTAAGTACCATACAGCATGAAGTCTTCATTTACAAACACATTTTCACTGCTAGAGGATGTATCATAATCACCAAAGCTCCATGTGAGAAGGGGAGGCAACCTCGAAAATCAAGAATTTAAAAAAATTGGCATGCCATTAACGAAAAGGACAGGCTTTTTGTCTGGAGGAAAAAAAAGGACTGTCATAGATACAACAACCAGTATCATCACGACAATTGTCTAAGCTTACCTCCAGTAATCAAGAGACTTAGACTTATACAGAAAAGTGAAAAACACGTTTATGGCCAAGTAATTTGCATGATTTAAGGATGTCATGATAAAAAGAGATGGCCTTATTGACGATATTTAATACAAGCATAGGTCAGCGACACTCCCTCTTATTCCAGATATGAGGTTCCTATTTATGGTTGGCGACTACTTTAAAATTCTCTGTACCAATATTTTGTCTCACGGAAGTCTGTAGATTTTACTGTTTCCGTGTCTTTCAGTCTAATTTTGTGCTTTGAAAGTTGACTGTCATTACGCCAGTTCTAATGTCCATGTTCAATTAAATTTCTTACTTAAATATTCTTGTTAAATCCTTGTTTAATCTACCTGTAGTGTGTCCGGTTCAGTGGTTAGAGCTTTGGGCTCACAATCATGTGGTAGTAAGTTCGATTTCCAGACTGGGCTGTGTGTTGTGTTCTTGAGCAAGACACTTTATTTCACGTTGCTCCAGTTCACTCAGCTGTAGAAATGAGTTACGACATCACTAGTCCCACACTGTATCGACCTTTGCCTTTTCCTTGTATAGCATCGGTGGCATGGAGAGAGGAGGCTAGTATGCATGGGCAACTGCTGGTCTTCTATAAACAGCCTTGCCAAGACTTGTGCCTTGGAGGGAAACCTTCTAGGTGCAATCCCACGGTCATTCATGACCGAAAGGTGGAGGTGTTCTCTCAGTGTGTCAATTCACATTGTATGAAATTGTTAAGCCATCATCTCTGTACATTCAGGAGCTAAAGCTCTACATATACAACAAACAAAAAAGAGACCCGGTTGGAGAAAGTAAAGTCATGACTATACTAAACTCCGTACAGTAAAAGACTGCTTACTGCAGTGGAAAGTGTGGCCTTGTTCTATTCTGTGTGAAGATTTAGCATAACCGGAAAAGAACTACTAAATTTAGGCTCTTTCCCTCTACTACGTTCTACTTGTAAATAATTTTAATTAATTGAAATTCTGAGGATGTCTCCTCTATATCTTGATCAGAAATAATCTTTCTTTGCTCTTTAGTAAACCTTCATTTAACAAATCTACTGGATGAGAATGGATTTGGAGTTAAATAACAACTGTGGATGTCTGAAGAAGGGGAACAATTAAATTCACGACACAACAGAGAAAAAACATAATAATTCCATTTAACTGTGAGTTTGAGCCTGTCTCCAGACTAAAGAGTAGCTATAGGAGAAATCCAGGTGAGCTGATATGAAGATAGTGATGCGGATAAACAGGATAAGGCTTGGCATATATATATACTTAAATACATACACACATACATACATACATGTAGATACATATAACTAAATATATTCAGAAGATAAACACATATGTACAAGCATATAGAAATTCATATATAAAGAGAGAGACAAACAAATTCACGTTGGGCATAAAGAATTTACATATATAAGTGTATATGTGTGTCTATGCGCGTAGAATAGCATAACTGGATATAGTTAAATAATCGGATGAGGAGCGGCAATGGCCTTCATATTTTCGGGTCTTTCTCATAATGGATTATAGAACACATTCCTGATGAATACAAATTATATTATGTAGCATCATTCATGACTTTACCGAGGGTTTAATGACGTAATTGACATAACGAGTCTCCAAGCAGGAACGAAAATTGATTCAGCATGTTACAAGTTCATATAGTATTTTTGGCAATGCATTAAATTCTCGAAGTATTATTAAAAACGTAACGAGATCCTAAAGATGGAGGGAGCGAGCAGATACAAAAAAGGCACCGTGGCACACACCAAACAATTTTTAACTCATTTCCCCTACATTATACGAAATATTTCAGGCGTTATGATATACGTAAATGTATTCTATGATATACGTAAATGTATTCTACATTCATTAATTTTATGTTTCAGTAACAATGTCCATTATGAATGAAACATACGACTAATGATATAGGTGTGACGTGAAAAAGATGAAACTCCATGGGATTGTCCGGTGTCGAGAGGTTATGACGTCAGGGTCTGTTTTAGTTCTTCAGATGTCAACGGCCACCAACGCATCAAAGAAAATTGAGGAGACAGTTCAAAAAACATCGGAGCTTGGTCAAATAAAGTCATGACTCCAGAAAGTTCCTCCGAGCCCATGCAATAAACAAAGAAGAAAAAGTTGAAAAGACGCCAATTGAAAAATGTGCTTTGGGAAAGCAGTCGCTCCCCTTTGCTCCCCTATAAGCTACACCACTGTGTATAACACATCAAACTAATGAGCCATTAAAAGAGGAACTGAGAAAGATCAGTGAGCCTCATAGCTCTCCATAAAATTTGTCCTTTCAAAAGTTATATGTTGATCTTAAAATAAATATTCCGTAATATTTAGAGTTGTTAATCAAGAATGATAGAAAACAACAAAATATGCACTGTTGGTTGCAATCTATATCATTAGTATGGGCGAAATTAATAATCGTGTTAGACTTCACTGAGACTTCAAGTTTCATCTTGCCGACTCATTTAACTAACTTGGTTGAATAAGCTGAAGTCAAGTCTAACAAGATATAGACGCATACATACATACATACATACATACATACAAAAATGCATATATACATACATACACGTTCGAACACGCACACGCACGCACACACACACACACACACACACACACACACACACACACACACACACAC
>NC_068983.1:55246267-55249369 GCF_001194135.2 Octopus bimaculoides
CATACATACATACATAATACATATATATATATATGTATATGTATGTATATATATACATATATATATATATGTATATATACATACATACACACACACATATATATATATATATATGTATATATATATACATACATATACACACACACACACACACACACACACACACACATATACATATATATATACCCGTGTCACGTACAAGTATTGCAAAGTCAATTTCTTGACCTTTCCTGACTACTACAGGTATTCATAAAAAGTGGTCATTTTTTTTCTATCTTGTCAGTCGGTTGCTAGAAAAAGAAATGAAATTTACGATGGTATACAAGGTTTTTTTTTCTCGAAGCTATAACCATCGTGGGCGGCATGAAAAATACATGCTCTGAGGAATTGAAAGCGTGTGAACAATTTCAGTCGCGTGGCTCTCACCTCCTACTCTTATTGTGCGCGTCAATAATGTTATTTATTTGCCATAAAAAATGTTGCCTGCGAAACCAGGAATATTTCTACTGCCTACATTCACTCTTTTATGAATATACACCGTTTACAATTGGTGAAAGTATAAAGTGCATTCCTACCGGATGTTTGCATACTTTAACCATGTAGAAACTTACATTCTTTTGATACGTTTGAAGAGAAACTTTGAAGAAATACGTCTTTCAGTTACTTACATTATTTACATTTGACGGATATTTGTCTTGACACAGCGTTTTGGATGATATACTCTCCAACCTTCTTCAGCTGTCCTGGGGAAATTTCGAACCTGGGTTCTCATTCGTAAGGTATTTAAAAAGAAGCAGCACATATGCTAGGATATAATAACCTCCTTAGCAGACCTGGTGCAGATATGAATAGCATATGGGAACCGGTATTATGGCAGGATAGGAAAATATTAGATTTATAAGCCCTAAAAATCACCTCCAGAATAGCCCACGGGCATATGGCGTTGTGGTTAAGAGCGCGGGCTACTAACCCCTAGGTTCCGAGTTCGATTCCAGGCAGAAACCTGAATAATAACAACAAAACCCAGGAACAACAAACAAGATGAGGACAAATATCCGTTTACCCATCTCTTAAATATAGAGCTGTACCTCTTGCAAGTTTTGGCACAAGACCAGCAATTTTAGTGGGGAAGTTGGGTAGTTGGTGATATCAACCCCAGGAATTAGTTGACAGGTGTCTATTTTATTGATCTCGAAGGGATCAATGTCAAAATCGATCCCACTTATGTGAGCATTTTAACAATAACTTGAAGTAGTTTGTTATATTTGACCCGAGTCGAAAATTCTATTATTGAGCACCACTTCTTTGTGTAACCTGAAATATATTCTTTTGAAGATTTTTGCTCCTGTAGTATACTACGGCCCTATACTGTGCAGCAGGGTCGGCTCAAGGTACCGGCAACTCGGGCAGTCGCTCGGGGCGCCATGAGCTCGAGGGCGCCAAGAAGGGCGTGAGAAAAACATGGAGATTTCCAAAACCGTCAGCTTGTACACGCCTAAGTTCAAGTTGCCCGGAGCGCAAGCAACCCTAGGGCTGACTCTAGCAGTGCAGCTACAGATTACAGATTTGTATCAGATGCTACAGTATAAGACAAGTGGCAATTCATAACAACACAATTTCTATGAGCAGGCATTATAACACCAAGTAGGATCGGTACAACTTTGCATATTCTACGAATACCATTTCCACACAAACAAACTAGTTCTTTATATAGAAACCACCAGAGAAAACGGAGAACGTTGTCTAGTTTCGTGCCCACGATTGAAAGCTTTCGTTTCTGATTATGATCCTTCGGGTGTAAGCATTGGTCATTACGGCATGAAAATAACAGTAAGCCCACCAAGAATTAAAGAACTTGAAACTTTTTGAATCCAACTTGTTAGACATACTAGCTAGCAGCCGTTTCTGTAAACATACTAACTCTTTCCAAAATAAACTTTATGCAGTTATTAAGAACACGAAAAAAATGTTTTTATATTCACTGATAAAATAAATAATTTTTATGAAGTAGAAAATAGCATTTTAAAACAAACTGCGTAATAATAATTAAAAAAATTACAAAAGACTAATGTAAACATTAATAATAATAATAATGAAGATAATGATAATAATGATAATAATGGTGATGATGATGATAATAATGATAATGATGATGATGATAATAATAATACTGATTATGATGATGATGATGATGATGATGATAGTAGTAGTAGTAGTAATAATAATAATAATAATAATAATAATAATAATAATAATAATAATAATAATGATAATAATAGTCGCTCAATAATAATAATACTGATGATGATGATGATGAGGATGATGATGATGTTGATAATAATAATAATAATAATATAAACTTTGGGACCAAAAATTTAAAAAAAATATATAATTGGATAATAAATTGGAATTATTTCGACTAAAGGTAACAAAGTGAATTGCACTTTGATTATAGAATGTAGGCTAAATAATACCGCAAAAAAAAAAAACTGAAATAAGTTTAACTAGAAAAAGAAGTTTAGCTGGCAAAAAACCCCCCAAAAAAACAAAAACAAAGCAGAATATCGGTTTCAAATTTTAGCTCAAGACAGGCAATTTCGAAAGAAGTCGATTATATCGACCCCAATGCTAAACTGGTCCTTATTTTATCGATCCCGAAAGAATCAACCTCGGTAGCATTTCAACCGACTCGGTATCGATTCTGCCAGTTCGCCGCCTTAACACTTTCCAATATTGGTTTCAAATTTTGGTACAGGGCCAGCAATTTCGGAGGAGGTTTAAGTATTTGGCTCGCTGTGCTAACGGCTCGGCCAGTTCACCACCTTACGAATCATGGAATATTGCAACATATTTTCCCATCTTTTGCCTGGTAATATCAAAAGTCTGAAGTAAACGTTTTAGAATTATAATATAACACTGGTGTGTCTAAGTCAGCAAAGCTAAGCGCATCCCAAATATAGATGCTAATAGATGCGCTTATGTAAATATATTACTATACTGTAAACACGGGGGAGAGCTTATAGTAAGATCAGATTAATTCTTTGAATCCATATTTCTGTTGTGCATGCGTCTCTCTCTCTCTCTCTCTCTCTCTCTCTCTCT
>NC_068983.1:55249421-55250953 GCF_001194135.2 Octopus bimaculoides
AAAGCGAAATTTCCATACATCTTAAATTTGCAGAGGAATCTGTAGTGGGGGATTTTAGCATAATCGGTCTAGAGCACCGCGACGCGTAATCACGGAGGTGTGAGTTCGTGTCTCATAGCTGACCGCCTACACTTTATTTTTCTGCAAAATAGGGGTAGCTTATCCTGTTCAGGCTATATTATTAGCATTATCCTGATTTGAGAATTTGAAATCACTTCTGTAACTTTCAAAAACATAATTATTTACGCACACACACACAATCACACATATATACACAAACATGACGGAAGTAAATAGACACTCCACAAAACATCGTTTTATGTTTATTCTAACTTGTAAAGGTTTATATTTTTTATTAATTGACATTTTTATGTTTCAGGTTCGATATGTGACTGTTTAATTATGTCACATACAAAAGAAACCTTGGAATTGTCTGAATTTCAAAGAGGCGTAAAATTGCAGAAAACCTTGGGATGCCGCTTTCTACAGTTAATAGAATGATTGTGCAATTCACCTGAAAGAGGAAAGAGTCCCCATCATCTTGCCCAGATCAACAAGGGACCTCTGACAGGACCCTTCACCATGTTAAGAGAAGTGTGTAGGATAGTCCTCGTTACAAGGCCTCTGACATAGCAGAACAAGTTGATGTCAGTCCCAGAACAGCTGTCAGGTGTCTTCACAAACTTGGTTACTATGGAAGAGCAGCAAGAGTGCAGCCACTTCTTCGACCAGCCAACATCAAGCAGAGAAACTATTGGGCCAGTGAGGTGGTGGAGAGGCCACTAGCATTTTTGGACACTGTCATATTCTGTGATGAGTTCAGATGTGCTGTATTTCCTGACTGTGGTCGAGTGTGGATCTGGAGACCCTGTGATAAAAAAATTGATGTGAAAAGATTGCAGCCTAATATGAAACACGGCAGCCTTTGTGATGGTCTGGGGAGCAATTTAGAGTAATGGTTGATTAGAGCTGGTGGAATGTGAGGGAAACATAACCTCAGATGAATATGTGTCCTTATTGCAGAAAGGACTCCTTCCAAATCTTCTCCAGGGGTGAAATGATTAAAGAAGACTCTTTATTTATGGAAAATGGGGCTCCTTGTCACACGGCTAAAGTGAGCCGAGATTTGTTGGATGAGGATGGCATTAAATAGCTTTCATGGCTAAGCTTGACGCCAGATATAAACCCTATTGAACACCTCTGGAACATAATGGACAGGAAACTTCATAAAAAGAAAAAGAAAGCATCTTCGAAGCCAGATCTTTTGAGATTACTACATGAAACTTGGCAAGAAATTCCGCAAGAGAATATTCGTCACCTGCTCAGTAACATGACTAATAGGGTCCTTGCATTGAAAAACGCAAAGAGCATGTCTACTGAATACCAAATATTCACATTTTAACAATTAATAGTTAATTTGAATGTATAATTTCAGATTTCAGTAAATTTTAATGATTATAAGGGTGTCTATTTACTTCGATTATGTCAGTACACACACACACACACACGCGCACACACACACACACACACAC
>NC_068983.1:55252875-55253373 GCF_001194135.2 Octopus bimaculoides
TATATCCATATATGCATATATCTATATCTATCTATTTATCTGTCTTTCTTTCTCTCTATCTCCCAATACACACACACTTACACACATGTATATATATATATATATATATATATATATATATACATATATATATATCCATTATATTCTTCGTTGACTATATTGCTTTCATAACACAGACCACAAGTGGTTTATGACCATGCATCTAAATCTAAATTCGTGAAACGCCATCATAGAAGATGCAGACTACAATTCCATGTATTGACAAAATTAGATGGAACAACCAAGAGCTGGTTTGTTCCATGGGGAGCCATTTTGGATTGGAATCGGAATTTTTGCAAATCCCATCTTATCAAACACGCATTACTAACTTCATTTCATAATCGTACATATTGGCGTACATCAAGCCCATGAGACGTTAACACCCACTAAAGATTACGATTAAGGTAAGGCGTCGTATAAATATCTGAGTATGAGATAAGTAAAATTCATATGTTTACT
>NC_068983.1:55253383-55257598 GCF_001194135.2 Octopus bimaculoides
ATAATCCTTCGTTTACGTCTGTGCTTTGTTTATATAACGATTACGATTGATTCTGTCTCAAAGTATATTCATTTTAATCTCTTATAATCTCTGTTGTGCATCTCACCTTCATAACACAAAAGTCAGTGTATTTTGTGACCATACACACCGAGGAATAACTATTTCATGGAAGCCAGCAGCAAAAGCATATCTAATGGAATTTAATTTGTTTTTTAAAATCCTTCGCCTGTCCTGCGTATTGCATATGATACGCAGAACACATTACTCTAGCGTTTAAGTATGTGTCTGATAGACATTCCCAACTCTTTTTTTCAACTACCAGAGTTGTTGTTGGCACTCCGTCGCTTACGGCGTCGAGGGTTCCAGCTGATCCGATCAATGGAACAGCCTGCTCGTGAAATTAACGTGCAAGTGGCTGAGCACTCCACAGACACGTGTACCCTTAACGTAGTTCTCGGGGATATTCAGCGTGACACAGTGTGACAAGGCAGACCCTTTGAATTACAGGAACAGGAAGTAAGAGTGAGAGAAAGTTATGGTGAAAGAGTACAGCAGGGTTCGCCACTATCCCCTGTCGGAGCCTCGTGGTGCTTTAGGTGTTTTCGTTCAATAAACACTCACAACGCCCGGTCTGGGAATCGAAACCTCGATCCTATGACTGCAAGTCCGCTGTCCTAACCACTGGGCCAATGCGCCTCCAATTACCAGAGTAACTGTGGACTTATGAAAGAAAAGCAGCATATTATACAGAAAGTACGAAACAAAGGCTAGCTAAATGTCTGAAAACAAGCATGGACGTTAAAGAGAAACTTATGGAAATAATTTGGAGCGGCAAAGGTTTAGGAACGGAAATATTCCAAGTGAAGAATATTCGGTGCACTATTGCGCTTTATCAGAACTTTAAAAATGGTTTTGACTGTATGCAGCAAGAGGAACCGCAGGTTATGCGGAAATACAACGTCAGTCTACCGATAATAAATATCATTATGTCATTATATGACGGGGGCGTGGCAGTGTGATAGAAGTTTGCTTCCCAACCACATACTTCTGGGTTCAGTCGCACAGCATGGCACCTTGGGCAAGCGTTCTTTCTGATTGCCTCGTGCTAAGAAAAGCCTTGTCAGTAGATTTGTAAGACGGAAACTGAAGGAAGCCTGTCGTATGTGTGTGTATGCATGTGTGTGTGTGTGTGTATTTGTCCCTCACCACCATTTGACAACCGCTGATGGTGTGTTTACGTCCCCGTAACATAGCGGTTCGGCAAAAGAATAAGTACCTAGCTTTAAAAAATAAGTACTGGAGTCAATTCATTCGACCATAAATCTTTCAAAGTGGTGCCCCAGCATGGGCACGGTCTGAAGCAAGTAAAAGATAAAAGATAAACGATGTGGTTTCAGTTAGAAATTCACCAAGCAACAGAATCCGATCTACAGCTGGTGTCTCACAAGGTCGCACACTTTCATCAAGCCTTTTTTAATATGTTTCTAGAATACACAGACGTTATGGCAGAAGTTCTCGAGTACTTTGAGAGAAATGTTAAAGCAGGTGGCAGAGAAGTTAGTGACCTGTGTTTTACAGAGGATATTTATTGGATAAGACAGAATGAAGAATTTAGAGTACTAACAACTTTGATACCCCTGTATGAACACATGGAATGGAAATAGGCGTTAGAGAAAAAAAAAACAAAAAAAAAACAATAACTAGTAGAGAGAAAAAAGGAAAAAAAAAAGTTGAATCTTATTTAAATAGCAAGGAAGATGCTCAAGCAATTTGTTGAATTTAAATTGGAAGAATAATGAAGATGTAAGATCAAAGAAAGAAAGAAAATGCCAGATTGAGAGAACCGGAACAGCTTTGGCAAAATAAGACATTATTTCAGAAAACAAAAGAAATATTACAAAAGCTACAACACAAAGATGGCAGTTAACAAATAAAAGATCATAATAACAACAACAAATATTTGTTTTCTGAGAGCTATTATAATCCCAACTGCAGTTTATGTGTGCGAATCATGGACGTTGACTGCAATAAGGGAAAAGTTCATGACCTGTTGAATGAAATGCCATAGAATCATGTTTCGAATACTGTCAACAGAATATCGAGCAGTTAAGTAAGAAATTGTAGAGAAGACTGTGAACTACGAAACCTTTCTGTCAGTTGTCAAAAAGCTCGAAATAAAATGGCTTAGTCATGTAATACCTCACTCTATTTCTACTATACAAGGTCGCACGAACCTTATACCTTAGCTTTCTTGTGTAAGATCACATAGACCTTATACCCCGACTTACGTGTATAAGGTTGCATGGACAAACGTCGAGAGAAGAGGTATAAGATTATGAACGGGATTATTGAGCAACATGAAGGTAAGAACAGAAAAGAATATAGAAAACAAGGTTGATTGATAAAGGGAAAAATGGCGGACAGTTGCCTCTCATGCCGTGTACCCTTTAACTTCTCTGGGCTACAAGTTTTGAATCATAACACCCCTCTCTCACACACACTCATACATATGTATGGATATGTGCGCTCACGTGTATGTATTGTATATACGAAGGCGCATGACTTCTTGGTTAGGGTATTAAGTTCACAACTGTAAGGTTATGAGATCGATTCCCGGCTTAAACAAGACACTTTATTTCATGTTGCTCCAATCCACTTAGCCGGAAAAAATTAGCAGCACCTGTAATTCCAAAAGCCAACCTTATTACATTCTCTGTCACGCTGAATGTTCCTGACAACTACGCGTGTCTGTGGAGTGCTCAGCCACTTGCACGTTAATTTCACGAGCAGGCTGTTCTATTGATCGATTCAAATGGAATCTTCGTTGCCGTGACAGACGGAGTGGAGGGGGGCATAAAATTTCCATCGATATTTTATTTATTAGAAATTTCGGTCTCCATGTAGGTTCTAACTTACTGGAGCCTGTCTCGTGTATACTTTTATCCAATCCACTTTTCCTTAACATGGCTGCAAGACAATTTTACGTTTCATTTATTCAGATAAGCTTTAATAACTTCTTCTTCTTCTTCTTCTTCTTCTTCTTCTTCTTCTTCTTCTTCTTCTTCTTCTTCTTCTTCTTCTTCTTCTTCTTCTTCTTCTTCTTCTTCTTCTTCACAGTTCGGCGCAAAATGTTTTTTTTTTTATTTATTCTTCTTTAATTTGCAATTTCTAACATTTAATTGTAAATGTAACGAGCCAATTACTGAAGTGCAATATCAAAAAATCATATACATTCAAACTCATGTACACACACACACGCACACACATACACGCATACACACACATATATATATATATATATATATATGCATATATGTGTATGTGTGTATATAAATATGTGTGCACATATATATATATATGTAGATATATGTGTAACATATATAAATATATGTATATGTATATATATATATATACATACATATATATATATATATATGTGTGTGTGTGTATTTATATGCACATAAGTACGAATGTAACAAATATATACATATGCATATATGTATACATATACTTATACATGTGTATGCTTATGGATGCTTATATATATATATATATATGCGTGTGTGCATAAAATTAAAAATATTTACATTCATACGCACACACACCCGACGCGACGCCTACATATATCGTACACAACAAAATCTACACCTATCTAGAAATAAACACACATATCCACATCTATCTGGAGATATACATTTCTTAATGATATTAGTTCCTATTCCTTGCACCGAGATAAACGGATGGATAACATTAAGCAAGGACTACTACCTACCAAATAAAAATATCTTCGTAGAGATCTTGTTGATATGTTTAGCTATGAACATGCATGAAGCATTTTTTACTTGAAACATGCCTTAAGCCACATAATTGCTTCGCATACTCACACACAGACAGACACAAACACACACAGTTTTATGTATTTGTGCTTTACAACCTTGATGATAGATATATAAATTTCACCCAACGTTTGATTAAAAAAATACCCAAATAAAAGAAAAAGAAAAAAATATTGGAAGTGGCTTTCGCAAAGCAAACGTAGCGTAAAGAATTCTCCTTTATATATATATATATATATATTTATTTATTTATTTATTTATTTATACATATATATATATATATTTATTTATTTATATACACATGCATATATACATACACACACATATATGCAATTATATATATATATATATATATATATATATATATATATATATATAT
>NC_068983.1:55257815-55263053 GCF_001194135.2 Octopus bimaculoides
CATATGTATGTATGTATGTATGTATGTATGTATGTATGTATGTATCTATCTATCTATCTATCTATCTATCTAGATAGATAGATAGATAGATAGATAGATAGATAGATAGATAGAAAGATAGATAGATAGATAGATAGATCGTGCATGTATAGGCGTATATAAACACGCAAACTGTGGCAAAAATTCCATAAAAACACAAACAACATGCATTCATAATATAAAAGTTACTCAGGTGGGTCAATTATCAAGTAGTTTGCCTTCAGCAGGTTTGCATATTTGTTTCATTGCCAATCGTGTTATTACTGCTTTTAATTAAGCGAGCTCTCTTATGAGCGGAGGTAGATTTGTTTGTATATTTGACTAAGCAACGTTGCAACTTCCTATGTGTGATAATGGCGAGTCGCCTTTGCATGTTCTTTCATATAAGGAAATGTCAGTTTGGCTGGATTAACCAATAATAAAATAAGAATGCTCTTAGACATTGTTATAAAGCATAATTTAGATAGCAGATGAACTGAAATAGTGCTAGTAATAAATTAGGAAGAATGATTTCCTTTTCGTTTTGTTTTATTGGTGAGAAGACGTGGAAATTATAATTATTCGCATAGTCAAGAGGGAATGTAAAATACTTTCGCCCACTCAAGATTTGAACTCAGAAATATGAAGATACAAACTAGACCTTATAATGCATTTGATTTATTGGTTTCAAACTTTGGCCCAAGGCAAGCTCAACTGTTTTTTATCGACACCGAAAGGATGAAAGACAGAGTCGACTTCGGCAGAATTTGAACTGAGGACGTAAAGAAGGGTGAAATGCTGTTAAGCATTCTGTTTGGCTTGGTAACGATTCTGCTATCTCGTCGCCTTAAACATGCACATAATATTGGTTTGCAATATTGACACAAGGCCGGCAATTGTTTGACTAAAAGCAGCTCCCCAGGATACCCACTGTCCAATGAGTGTAATCGACTCAGGGAGTCGATTATAGCGACCCCAGTGCATAACTAGTACTTATTTTGTCGAACCGGAAGAGATGAAAGGCAAAGTCTACATTGGCGGAATGTGAACTCAGAACATAAAGACGGACGAAATGCTGCTAAACATTTAGTCCGGTATGGTAAAGACACAATCAGATGCTCTCCGCCTTGAGCATCTGATTGATTAACTTTAGGTCTGTGTGGACAATCAAATCGATTTATATCATATTTAAAACAATGGACATAAACAGCTGTGGCCTGTCCAAACGATCTCTTACGGATCAAATCGTTGTACTTCTTATAAATACGGAGTTGTATTCCTTAGAAAACTTCATAAATACTATGTCTTCTATATTCTATCTTCAGTCTTATTTCAGTCATTGGACAATCGGTATGCTGGGGAGCTGCTTTTAGTCGAACAAAATCGATCTCTTTTGCTGAAATGCTATATTTTGGTGCTGTTAACAAACCGACACCGGTTGTCAAACGGTGGAGGGAGACAAACAGACACAAAGATACACGGACGCATACATAGATACATACACACATACATACATACATACATACATATATATATATATTCTTTTACTTGTTAGAAGCGTAAGAAGGAAAACTGCATGCAAGTTTGCTTTAAAAATAAAATTTAAAAATCGGTAAGCTGTAAAATGTTTCATTTAAAATTAAATATTGTTTTATCTTAATTAACCATTAAGTTAATTATCTTCACAACACAGAAAGTGTAATTCATTGAATCAACTCTGAATTATACTGGAACTTATCTCAGTGACCCTCGGTCGTGTGAAAAGTGATACTAACCTATGAAGGATATCAAACGCAAAACACTGATTCAGATATTTACATCGTATGAAAGCGCGTGGCTTTGTGGTTAGGGAATTCGGCTCACGATCCTAAGGTCGTGAGTTCGCTTCCCAGCGGCGTGTTGCGTCCTTGAGCAAGACACTATCTCACGTTACTCCAGTCCACTCGTCTAGCCAAAATGAATTGTACCTATAATTCAAAGGACCAACCTTGTCACATTCTCCCCGGGAACTACGTTAATTGTGCGCGTGTCTGTGGAGTACTCAGCCACTTGCAAGTTGATTTCACGAGCTGGCTGTTCCGTTGATTGAATCGACTGGAACCCTTGTCGTCGTAACCAGCAAAATGCCGGTTTGTTTGTTTGTTTGTCATTGTTTTTTTTTTATTATCTACATCAAAATATGAAGATAACGTCAGATACCTTAACCCAAATAAACTAGCTAACACGTTTCTAAATTAAAAATTGTAAAAAAGAAGGTGACCTTCTTCGTATTATCGTTTGTGTTTTGTTTCCATGTACAGGAAAAAGATGAAAATTTGAAGTTGAATATATTAAGCGTTATCATTATATAAAACAAAAATAATTCTGCAGTTTCCGCTATAGTTTAAATTACATAGGCCTACACATCTCTCCATTTTTCGATAAGATGTAACTAAAGAAAGCATATATTGAAGAGGATAAGAGGATGTGGAAGATAACGTGACTTACTACAGTAGTAAAAATACTTAGCTACACATATATACACTCATACATAAATTCGTAAATACATATATGTGTGTGTGTGTTGGGTTTACGTAATAAGTACTCAGCTGATAGGCTAGCTGGTATAGTAACATTTAGCTTGATAATAAAATTAACTGTTGTTTCGCTGATATTGCTTTCATGATTTCCTTTAAATAGTGTAAATGTGTTCCTACAATCAGCGCCACAAAAATCACAAGTTTCATAGTAGTGGGTGTATAATTTAGCTTCGGTTATTCATTAAAAGCACAATTGAAGTGAAAATATTTTAACTGGGAATCGAAACCGTACCTTGGTCTCAACTTGTACGTATTTATTATTAGCAATGTATCGACATCAACGCCTCGATCATTAAATTCGTTTGTACATTTGTTAATTATCCCATCCACTGGGCATCAGGGATTTCATTACATAACCCCATGGAATAGGTACTCTTTTATCTTTTTCTTGTTTCAGTCAATGGAATACGGCCATGCTATGGCACCGCATTGAAGGGTTTTAGTCGAACAAATCAATCTCACTACTTACTCTTTTTCAAGTTTGTTACTTATTCTGTCGGTATCTTTTACCGTTGGTTACGACGACGAGGGCTTCAAGTGAAATTAACGTGCAAGTGGCTGATCACTCCACAGACATGTGTACCCTTAACATAGTTCTCGGGGGAGATTCAGCATGACACAGAATGTGACAAGGCTGGCCCTTTTAAATACAGGAAGGAAGAGTGAAAGTTGTGGTGAAAGAGTACAACAGGGTTCGCCACCACCCCCTACCGGTGCCTCGTGGAGCTTTAGGTGTTTTCGCTCAATAAACACTCACAGCGCCCGGTCTGGGAATCAGAACCGCGGTCCTACGACAGCGTGTCCGCTGCCCCAACCACTGGGCCATTGCGCCTCCATATCTTTTACCCCACATATAAAAGAATATTATATAATTCCTCATCAATTACATAACTCGGCTATAGCCTATGCAGGTCCCAATGGTTAACCTTTCCTCTCATATCTCAAACTCATTTCGTAGACTCTAGTAATAATATTTACGAAAACTGCTTATATTCAGAAAAGCAGAAAAGCAGAATTAGAATATCTACATATTTCTAGTTAACTAATTAAATATAGAACTGTCGTTGGCATAATTGATTCAACAGGGCTTCTAAATCCATATATTCTGAAAAGACTGAGAGTCTGCTGCACAAATTAACGAAACGTGTGTTAATTATAACCATCACATGATTTTTATTATAAGGCGCCTATTTGAGCTGAGACTATTAAGAAATGACCAACTTGCGTGTTGGTGAGAATATGTGAACACTGGAAAGGTTAACGCGCTACCGATGCTAGAAAAGATCAGTATTGATGATTATATGCAGCATTTCGTGCTTGGTTTGTGTATTGGAGAGATGAGGATCCTGAAGAAGCTGTTTCGATTCCTGGCTGATTCCTTTTCTCTACAGGATTCCATTATATCTGTAATTTCCAATCTAAGTTAAACAGCAAAAACTAAGAATTGGGGTTCTGTTAGGTAGGCCACCATAAACTCGAAAATCGTCGTCGGCGGTAAGCATATGAAGTCGTTAAATGTTACAGAGTTTTAAGTTACCCAATCAATTCCATAGATTCCAAGGTTCTCATTAGTGGATTCGAAGTTGTTTTTCAATCTGAGGTTGTTAGTCGTTTACTGTTTGGTTGCGTTCTATCATTTGCATGTAGTTATGCAGTTGCACCGCCACCTACCGTATTTGCTCACATTTACTCTGGTACATATTAATGTCGACTTGAACCGCAGGACTTATTCTTTGTAAGCCTAGTACTTATTCTATCGATTCTTTGTGCCGAACCGCTAAGTTACGGGGAACGTAAACAGACCAGCATCGGTTGTCAGATGATGGGGTGGGGGACAAACACAGACACACAGACATATACACACATATACATACATACATACACACACATATATATATATATATATATATATATATATATATATATATATATATGCAGCGGTTATATATACGGAGCTTTCCATTGACAGCACTTGCACAAATCATGTTTCCAATTCTCTAATCTGTATGTATTTATATGTACAGAGTGTTATGGAGTGTATATATGTATGTTTGTATGAACGTATGTATACACGCACACACACACACACGCACAAAGTGAGAGAGTGATAAAGAGAGGAAAAGAGAAGAGTCAGTGAAAAAGAAAGCGAGAATTAACGAAAACAGGTTTAAGAAGGAGACAACATTATCTTTTCCGTGTTTAAGCTTCACCGATAAACGAACCAGCAGCACGAAGTGGACAAATTGCGACATTTATTCTGAGACAAATTTGCATAATGTTCTTTGATGTTAATTCTTCCCTGCTTGATTTTTGGCGAGAAAAATGTTAATGCGTTAAGTTATTATAATGTGAATATATATTTCTACATACAAAGATATGTTTATACACACTCACACGCTATCATACATTTATATACATATACATATGTATTTGCATATATTTATCTATGCATACATAATATTATATATGCACGTATATGCATGTGATATCTGTATGGACATACATAAATACACACACTCACTCATAAATATATGGACACGCACATATATATATATATTTCAATATATTTAGATATATAAGTACATAAGTAGATGTAGATGTGTATACATATATTTAAATATGATATATGTGTGTATGTATA
>NC_068983.1:55263351-55265933 GCF_001194135.2 Octopus bimaculoides
ATATATATTACTATTTCATTTCAGTTTTATTTGTGTGTGTGTGTGTGTATCATTTATATACGTACATACATATAGAATGCACACACACACACACACACACACACACACACATACGCACATACATACACACAGATTGTACCATCGCTAAATTCCGCAAATACTCAGTGATCCAGAACTGTCGTTCTGCTGTTCTGCTTAATGACGTCTTCCCAATCACAACACCGGATGCAGTAATGACGTCAAACGATAGTCACTTCTTTTATCAGATATTTTCACACGGGGCGATATGATAGCGATACCTGTTAACATAAGCTCAACACACACAAGTGCAATCACACACACACAAGTGCAATCACACACACACAAGTGCAATCACACACACACAAGTGCAACCACACACACACAAGTGCAATCACACACACACAAGTGCAATCACACACACACATACACACCACATTTACTTTGATGCCTTGCTATATTGTAAAAAAAAAAAATTATTTTCATAAAACTGCCATACTTTGAAGTGGCCAGGAATCGCAATGAGTTTTTTTGTGTATAGACTTTACCGCTCTCTCCGTCTCTCTCACTCTGTCCCTCTCGATCTCTCTGTCTGTGTGTCTATGTGTGTGTGTGTGGGGGGGTGTCTGTCTGTGTGTGTGTCTGTGTGTGTGTCTGTGTCTCTGTCTGTCTGTCTCTATTTCTCTGTCAGTCACTCTCTCTTTCTCTCTCTGTCTCTCTCTCTCACTCATTTTAAGTTCTGATTGGCGGTTCACTGGTTTAACATTATTTGAAAATTTTAAGGCGCCGAGCTGGCAGATTCGTTAGCACGCCAGGCAAAATGTTAAGTGATATTTCATCTGTCTTTATGTTCTGAGTTCAAAATTCCGCCGAGGTCGACTTTGCCTTTTCTCTTTCCGGGCTCGATAAATTAAGTACCAGTTGCGTATTGGGGTTGTTGTAATCGACTAGTGCCCTTCCCCTTTGTTTGACATTTTTTTATACATACATACTTGCATATATATATATATATATATATATATACATACATACATACATATATATATACGAGGGGTGCTGAAAAGTTCCTGGCTTTAAGGTTATCGCGAAAGGTCTGGTTGGAGGCCCAAGTTCTTTTACAGGGCTTTCAAGTCCTTTTACAGGTCTTAGAAAAACTGAAAAGCCGCTGCAATGCATGTGTGAATTCGAGAGGGGTTATATTGATATGTTGAATAAAATCATAATTAACTGATCCCCCTGTATTTTCTTTCACCTAATGCCAGGGACTTTTCAACACCCACTCGTGTGAATACCTTTGATCATAAATTTCTTTCATAAAGGTTATTTAAAGCAAAACAACAACAACAATATCATCCAGTTCTTGATAATGATGTTACTCCATTTGATCAACAAATCGTTAGATGAAATTGATTTTCTTTATAATGACAAACGGTTTCTATTCTATAATTCTTTATAATTAATTAAGAAGTTATCGCTCGTGAGGAACATCTTTCAGTGCTTCTGTGTTCCTCGTATTTCGTTCATTGACGTCAGAAAGTCAAAATATAAAACATGTCGAGGGAATTATTTGAAATCCTTGTGGTTAATAACCAAATCAAACTCTGTACAGTGTGTTCTCGATTCTGTGTTCTTTGCATTAATTCTAGACACATTGACCTTTGATCAATGTTGATGTAAAACAAGTTATTGATATTACCAATGTTTAATTAGAATCAATATTAATGTGGTGAAGAAGGAGGCGAACTTGCTGGCCTTGTGCCAAAATTTGAAGTCAATATTAATATAGTAAAGAGAAAGAAGGCAGCGAGATGGCGGCATTTCGTCCATGTTTATGTTCTGGGTTCGACTTTATCTTTCGTCTTTCGGGGTCGATAAAATAAGTACCAGTCGAACACTAGAGGCGATATAATCGATTCGCTCACTTCCCCGAAATTGCTGGCCTTGTACCAAAATTTGGGAGAATAATTAGAACGTCGGACAAAATGCCGATCGATATTGCTTTCGGCTCCTTACGTTCTGAGTTCAAATCCTGCCGAAGTCATCATAGCCCTTTATCCCTTTCAGCTCAATAACTACTGGGGTCGGTACTATCCACAGATATCCCCCCCCCCCACCTATCAGCTTGCCACCAATGGGCGGCAAGCTGATAGAATCGTTTCCATAAGGGACAAAATGCTTCGATGCTTTTCTTCCGACCTTACGTTCTGAATTCAAGTGTCGCCGAGGTCGACCTTACCTTTTGTCCTTTCGGGGTCGATAAGATGAGTACCACAGTTCTATATTTAAGAGATGAGGAATTATGTACATTATTTACATTATTTACATTTGACGGATATTTGTCCTCATCTTGTTTGTTGTTAACACAAAGTTTCGGCTGACATACCCTCTAGCCTTCATCAGGTGTCTTGGGGAAATTTCGAGCATGGGTTCTCATTCCTAAGGTATTTTTCGATGTTATTATTATTATTATTATTATTATTATTATTATTATTATTATTATTATTATTATTGTTATTATTATTATTATTATTATTATTATTATTATTATTATTATTATTATTATT
>NC_068983.1:55268224-55269631 GCF_001194135.2 Octopus bimaculoides
CACACACACACACGCACACATACACGCACACACATGCACACACACACACACACACACATACACGCACACACACACACATGTTTATTGATTCGTATAAAATACACACATGGATGTATATGCGTTTGTATATATAAGTGTATGCGTATGCGTATACGAGAGTTTGTATGCATGTACGCATGTATGTATGTATGTACGTATGTATGTATGTGGTGTGTGTGTGTATGTGGTGTGGTGTTTGTGGGTGGGTGTGTGTTTGTGTGTTTGTGTGTGTGTGTGTGTGTGTGTGTGTGTGTGTGATACATATGATGCTTTACGTATTCGGAGTAAATCTACACAGTGGTTATATGCGGTTGATCGTTATTGCTTACATATGCTCTTTCTGTTATACAGCTTATGAGTTCCACACCCTGCTTTGATATGTTTGAATTAGCTGCAAAGCAATAACCACTCTTTCATAAACTATTTATTTCCTGGCAGTATTATCCTACGAATTGCTTATACCGTCTGCTTTATAAAAAGAAATAGAAAATGGTATGCGAAGGTAGATACGAAATGATGCATTCGAAATTATATCACGAGAACGAGCCACGTTGAAAAGTAATGTTAAAAGGATATCTCAAGTCAGTAGCTACGTCTGACTGTCAGGTTTGATAGGTTGATAGCCTTTAATCTGTTCCGAAATCGTGTTCACCTAAAACTTGCTGTTTTTACTGAACATAGTGAGATAGATAATATTGAGACTGTAAGCATACCATGGGGTTTAAGCAAGTATACATACACGCAGAAACACGCCCGCACACAAACACACATACACACACACACACACACACACACGCACGCACACACACACACACACACACACAGAAATTTATAAAACAAGAAAGTGGAATGAACAGGCTTTAATCAATAATCACAACAATTGTCTCTGTACAATATTAACAGCTGTTATTTGCAGAACATGGTAGCCGATAACAGTATAGGAGCATTGAAATACAAAGTTATGAGGTTATTACCGAGATGATATTAAATAAATATATATGTATTATCTACAAACGCGTTATATATATATAATGCAAGAGAGTTAGGGGTTGAGGATTCAACCCACTAAGGGATAGTATCTATCCAATATACTGCTCGGAGGGTACCCAATTATTGTTACAGCATATTATCCTCCATTTTCTTATTGATATATATATATATATATATATATATATATAAACAAATAGTAAATGAGTATATGCATATATACGTACAGGTATGTGCATACCGACATCCACCTGTATGTACAGGTGTATATCTGGGTAAAGGACATTGCAAACAAAACGTAGACGAGAAAACACACAAGCCACATAGAGAACATTCTCCTTCATCAGCTACCCCCGTTTTAACACCGGCGTTTCGAAGAGC
>NC_068983.1:55269641-55271521 GCF_001194135.2 Octopus bimaculoides
AGAAAGGGATTATTGACCGGAAGCATGTGACCATGCCGGTGTAAGAGGAAGAGAGAGAGAGAGTGGTAGAGGGAGAAACAAAGGGAGGAAGTAGAAGAATAGGTGAGCAACGAGAGGAAAAGAGAAAGAGAGGAAGTACGAGGGGGAAAAGGAGATACGTAGTAGTAACAGAGGAAGAATGAGAGGGGTAAAGAGAGATACGTAGTAGTAAACAGAGGAAGAACGAGAGGGGGAAAATGAAAAGGAAGAGAAAGAGAAAAAGATAGAGTAGCGTCGGAAAATATAAAGTTGCGAAAACTACTTACAGATTGGTGACGCTGCGTTCGGTCATGTAAAAACAAATAGTAAATGAGTATATGCATATATACGTACAGGTATGTGCATACCGACATCCACCTGTATGTACAGGTGCATATCTGGGTACAGGACATTGCAAACAAAACGTAGACGAAAAAACACACAAGCCACATAGAGAACATTCTCCTTCATCAGCTACCCCCGTTTTAACACCGGCGTTTCGAAGAGCTGGGTAGGACGCATCGTTAAAACGGCTCTTCAGATATATATTACACACACACAGATAGGTAGATAAATTGAAAGACAAATAGAGAGAGAGAGAAAACGAGAGCGAGAGAGAGAGATGGCCTTGTGGTCAGCATGTTGCACTCACGATCGCCAGATCGTTGGCTCGAGTCCCGGACCGCGCAGCGCGTTGTGTTTTTCATCAAAATGTCTCATTTCACGTTGCACTAGTCCCCTATGTGTTAAGCGCTATGAAATACCGGGGACCTTTTGTAGAATGTGATATTGATAATAGCCATTGACCATGGCGACTGAAACTTTACGGAGAGTAATTTGAAAAGAGATTACACTGAGAGCTTACAAAAAATAACAGCCAAATCTCCTTTAATTTAGATTTTATCATTTTGACAAGCGCGGTACACACTGGGTAATGAAGTCCTAGATGCGCAATGCCCGAGAAAAGAACAGGAGGGCAATGACTTCAGAGTCTTTAGTCATAAGTCTGCGAAATTAGGATTGATTTTGAGCTAAACGGCAAAAATTTTGAAAAGAAAAAGAAGCTCACTGAGTTACGTTTGAAGTATGAAGTTTTATATATTGATTGATATGAATTTTTCTCTCTCTGTCTCTGCGATCAATATTGGTTTAATTAAGTTAATCTCAAATTATGAATAAGCAAAATGACAAGAGTTAAATAACTGACCGTGTTGCTGAAAACCTTTATCTTCTTCCATCATCACCAGTACCATACATACACACATACATACATACATGCGTACATACATACGTACGTATGTATGTATTTGCATATATATGTATAAGTACATATATGTACATACATACAAGCATACATACAAATATAATATGTATATATAAATATGTGTGTGTGTGTGTGTGTGTGTGTGTGTATGTATGCATTTATATATATGTATATATGCATATATTTATATGCATACAAACATATATACATATACATACATATATACATGCATATATGTGTATCGCTAGCCACTACACATTCTTTATCTTCTGTCTCTGTTTCTTTCCGTGGAAGAGCGTAGGCTCGAAATGTTAAAGGCTTTTTCACTTCCCGAGCGTTAAACTATTACATCTACACTACCTGTCTTCGTCTTTTGTTTTTTTGTGAATTCTCCCTATATACATACATATATCTCTATCTATCTATCTATCTATCTATCTATCTATCCATACATACATACATAAATACATACATACATACATACATACATACGTACATACATACGTACATACATACATATATGTATGTATATTATCTTTTAGGATGGTGGCAAAGAAAAACATTCTAGAATTAATTGTCTAACAAGAATGCTGAGGTT
>NC_068983.1:55272966-55273537 GCF_001194135.2 Octopus bimaculoides
GAGGTCGACTTTGCTTTTCATCCCTTCGGGGTCGATAAATCAAGTACCAGTTGCGTACTGGGGTCGATCTAATAGACTGGCCCCCTCCCCCAAAATTTCAGGCCTTGTGCTTAGAGTAGAAAAGAATACATATATATTATAAATATATATATTTATAATATATATATTTATAGTATATATATATTATATATATTTATAATATATATATATATAGAGAGAGAGAGGGAGTTGGACAGACAGAGTGGCAAAGAAAGAGAGTGCGCTAGTAATACATTAACAGTTTTTTAGCAAGTATATTTTAATTCTTCAAGTACACCTGTTTGATTTTGTGAACTATATAAAAGATGATAATGTCTTCCAAAAATTCTGAGGTTGCAGAGATTCCACCTATATTATGAAGATAACATTAGTGCAGATTTCGAGATATATCAGTGACTATGCCTACGCTAACCTATTTTACATGTTTAATTGTGTAAACACAAACTCACTAAACAATACAATATCATCTTCAACATATGGGAAATATATAAGCGTGCCCGAACACTTATATATATATATATATATATGTGTG
>NC_068983.1:55273547-55276244 GCF_001194135.2 Octopus bimaculoides
TGTGTGTGTGTGTGTGTGTGTGTGTGTGTGTGTGTGCGTGTATGTATGTCCGTGTGTGTTGTGTGTTTATATATGTGTATATATATACATATATACTGACATATATGTTGTTGTTGATGTTGAGATCCAGGTCAGACCCGATTATGTAAACATTTTATCGTCAAAGGCTTTTAAAACGGGATAATCCCATTTAAGGTATAGCGAATCCACAATATACTCTACATTCTTTATTAATTTTGGCTAACACTGTCAATCAAGTGATCTCATTGGAATTATCTCCCTTAGTCGTTTTTAGAATTTAAACATCCCGAGGCAGAGTTTTCATGTATTAATCGCTTGAATAAGATTCTCTTAATTGGACGGGGTTTTTTTTTTTCAACACATTATTTTACATAGGCTCTCTAAAAACATCAAAGTGACATTACATAATATTACTTTGTTAAGGTTATCTCTCCAGACATTCTATAGAAATACTATAGAATATCTGTAGAGATAGCTTTAACAAGTGATGTAAAACGCACTGCTAGCACAGTAGAACACGGTGTTGACTTATAAATACGTTTAATTCACGGCTAATAATGGCTCAAGCTTACGTATCTAAGTAACGGTGAATATTGGTTTCAAAGTTTGGCACAAGGCCAGCAAGTTCGGGGAGGGAGAGAGTTGATTACACCACCCTCAGGGCTCAGCTGGCCCTTCTTTTATCGACCTCGATAGGGTGAAAAGCAAAGTCAAGTTCAGTGGAATTTGAATTCAGAACGTAAAGACGGACGATATGTCGTTAAGCATTTCGTCCGGCGTGCTAACTCTTCAACTAGCTCGCCGCTTTAAGTAACGATAAATATTACCAAGTTTGTCCTCTATAAACACAAGACGGAAGTATTTGTTCATGAAGAATTGGCTGCTGTTTCTAGCATGTCAATCCACCATGTAGAGAACTCTTGGCTGGCTGTATAATATAACCAAATATAACCAGTTGTTCATAGCTGTTGATACTATTTGTTATAAAAGTCTTCATGCTTTTACCGTTTCCTTTAGTTCTTTCTTTTAAGATTCTTTTTATTGTTGTAGTCAGCGTGGCTAAGATTATCCTAGAGTACTGCCTTCAGTGCAACTTATTTTATAGGTAAATATTTGTAGAGGAACTAATAAACAATAACTTGTTATGTACAACTGCTGGATTCATGAAAATGTTTTATAAATTATAGCTTACAGCTGTTGCCAAGTAATAATTTGTATACAAAATATAGTTTTAACGATGTTTTTGTGTTAGATAAGTAGCTGCTTTTTTTCAAAGTTTACCATGTTTTGAGCGTCTCAACTCTGCTTTTTTTCTACTTTAGATTCTATTGTCTTTTAGGAGTGACACATGTCATCCATAAGCATTTTTTCACCATCATATACTGAGCAAGCAATTATACAAATAAACCTTTGATCTATGGGCAAATTTGATCAAGACAAGTATTGAAATATATTCTACCTAACGCTACTTATCACAATTTTATTTCATTTACACACCAAGTGTGATACAGTTAACCATGTGGACGTATATGTGGATACACGATTAAATGGCTTGCTTCCTAATCACATGGTTTTAAATTTGGCCCCAGTGTCTTTTACTCTAGCCTTGCACTGATCAATATTTTGTGAGTTTGGTAGGCGATCAATGACGATCAATGCTTTGTGATTTTTAAAATAAAACCAGTTTCGATGTATCCATCGCTTACTGTAAACAAAACAACGCCTGTTGTTAAGCGGTGAGGAAGACACGCAAACACACTCTCACACACTTGTTCAATGTACCACGCATTGGGACTGAACGCCAAGCCATCTGGTTGCAAAGCGAGCCGCCTAACCACATGACCGTGTAGCTAAAGAAAACCTTGCGTTTGAATATCAATTCAATGGTTTAAAAAATAACAGTTTACTTAGAAATCGTGCATGATTTTGTCTTTGGGGGGCATTGTTTAAACCGGTTCAGACTAGGTTTCTTACTATAGATTCTACAGAATAGTGCATTACCATAGATCATATTCCTGACCTTTCTTGAGAAAGGTCATAGCATGTTTCACGCTATTTTGATGTTTAGCCTGTTAGGTGAGGTTTGAGACTTGCACAGAAGGAGAAAATGAATAACAGGAAAACATTACTAGAGGTGTAATTAGTGTAGAAGTTTAAACTTTGGTATTAAGGTGTATGCGTTCAAGCACACGTGAGCGAAAGCACGAACACAGACACAGAGACAGCCGTATTTACAGAGACGTACTCACAACTATATGTATGGCACTAACTGGCGATTACAATATTGGCGTGTTATGAAAATTAGGTCTAATAACGAATAATATCTCATCTATACAATCACAAACCACACACATACATACATACATACATACATACAACAGACATGCACACATACATACTTGCAAACTTCATACATACATACATGCATACATCATACATGCACATACATACATACATACTTGCATGCATACATGCATACATTCATACGTGTACATGTGCATTGAAACACACATACACACACACACACTCACACACACACATACAATCATACGTTGAGAGTATATTCATTATACGCAGTTGATTCTTTTGTGACGCTACTCAGATTCTCATGGCACACACATTTCGTCTGCTAGTGTTGTTTGTGCAAAAACGAAGCTTTTGAAAATAATTAAGATG
>NC_068983.1:55276490-55278411 GCF_001194135.2 Octopus bimaculoides
ATATATATATATATATATATATATATATATATATAAACATACACATTCGCACAAACACACAAACACGATTTTATGACATGGTGCTTAAGCACGTGAAGTAACTATAATTATTAAAGATCAAATTTCATAAAATTCATCCTGTCGAATCATAATTACATTATTATATAATTATATAAGTATGGTTGTTACGATGGCACGTAAGAGTTATTGAAACAGTTGTAGGGATGAATATCATTAAATATTTGTTATTGGCTTCCTTTTTTCTGTCAAATATACTTACATGCGTATACACACGCACGTGCACTTTCATGCACACACACATTCCTTTACATCTTCCATCCATAGGAATACAGTTAAACTGGCTCACAAACTTCAAGAATTTAGCGGAATATCTTGGTTCTAGTACTTACTTAAGGTTGCTACATATTTTAACAATCTATATGTTGTCAAATAGCTAAGGTACACTAAGAGAATACAAGTTACATCGTTTGAAATGAGACCAGTTTTTACACGTGTCCAGACAACAAGGCCATAGATACACACATATATTATACATACTTACACGCAAACATACATGCATATCTATCTATCTATCTATCTATCTATCTATCTATCTATCTATCTATCTGTCTGTCTGTCTGTCTGTCTGTCTGTCTGTCTGTCTGTCTGTATATATATACCGGAGTAAGCACATAAATATGAAACAAGGTAGAAAAATAGAGTACTCAAATACCAGAGGTAGAGTAATATGCTTTATTTAAAAGCAGCAGAAATATAACAAAACTTGTCCGACGAACGGGAGCGTGAAACTCTGAGTAAACAGGGACAACTGACTTAGGGGTATACTCTTTATGTTGCATGTCTCGTTTCTGTTTGTTTTTTTCGTTGTTCGAAAAAAGTTCGTTTTCTGTTTTCGTTTCTCATTGTGTTTAACGTTTTAATTTGATGTCCTGTAACCATATATGCATGTATGTATACATATAGATGTAGGTATGTACATATATGTATGGATATATGCATATATTTATATATTATTTATATTATTATATTATCGAACGCCACGCAACCTTTTCCAAGTAAGTTTTATTTATCTATCTATCTATCTATCTATCTATCTATATATATATATATATATATATATATATATATATATATATATATATATATATATATATATATGTATATATATATTTGCTGCTGTCATTGAATGACGGCCGCGCTGGGGCCAAGACGAGAAGTAACTGAAGAAATGTTTTGCACCACTTCACAATTCGAGATCGGACATCAATCAAGTTTGTAAAATGCACAATTACAACACCAAGAGCTTAAACACTGTCGCTGTAGCCTAATTCAGTCTTTAAATTTGTAACTGAGGCTGATTCTCATAGCAGAAATGAAAACAGAGTATCTAGCCACTAAAACTGAAATCGTAAAGAATATTACATATAAAAGTGCACACCAAGAAGTGATTGCAATTTGAGTTGAGCCGTAAAGAGCAATCAACCAGATTATCGCCAGTTGCCCTGTTTTATCAAAAAGATATAGATATGTATAAAGCTATACCAGTTTGTAACTGTACACCGAAAACAGTGCCAATGTATTAAATAGGCAAAACACATGAAAAAATATCAGCAATAAATGTAACAGATGGTACAAGAAATATACCATTAAGAAAAAATAAAACCCTCTGATAGAGTAATCATCTGGATACATCAGATAAAGACAGAAAACTCGTCTACCATTGATAAGTGCCACGGGAGCCTGTTTTATAGACGCTTCAACTGAAGCAGATGTAAATATAACCTTCAACAAACTGGGGCAAAATTTGTAACGGTACGAAGACCGAGCATTTAAAATGCTTTTCCTTACTGCTGTCTATAATTGGTGCGCATGCATATATATATATATATATATATATATA
>NC_068983.1:55283349-55286541 GCF_001194135.2 Octopus bimaculoides
ATATATATATATATATAGGGAGAGAGAGAGAGAGAGAGAGAGAGAGAGAGGAAGAGGCAAGTGTGTATATACCGCGATTAAGTGTGAGCACCCCAAGAAAAGAAAGAGAAAATCAATCCCTTTCTGGAGCAAGAATTATATTGTAAGCACTGGAAAGTTTGATACTTTCCAGTGACCTGCAACTTTACCCCGGGTTAAGATACTTGCACTCGTGCCTTAGATGAAGTTAGTAATCATTATAAGTCACTGATCGCCTGTTCTCATCTTGAAAACAATTTAATTTACAAAGAAAAATATTTACTTTCCTACAAGTCGTAAACATAGAACATGCCTATGATGATTATATACGCATCTTGCACGTCGGAAATAAATAAATGAATCAGATTGAAGGGGAAAAAAAATGTTTTTACAGAAGATAAACAGAAAAAAAAAAATTTAAGAAAATTCTATTTAATCAAAAGAATACATTTATTTTGCAACGAAAAAAGATACAAAATAACAATTAATGATTTTCTGACAAACAAAAAAAAAAAAAATGAAAACAGTACTTGGAAAATTTTAAACGATATGATTAACAGCGACTACAACGTCATATACGTTTTTCACTCGAGATGAGTTCGAATAGAGAAGCAAGAAATCAGTCTTGTCAGCTACCTTTCTCTTGTTGACGAAGGAAAAGTCCGTTTGGCAGAGTTGTGTGACAAAGAGACGTGCATCTATACCTGCGTTCCTTGCTTTGAACTACGATAACGAAGAAAATAACTCATCTCAGCATCTCGAATGACGCTGGAGCTTTTCTTATGGCCACGAAAGAACAATTGACCGATGTATGGAATAACATATACTTTATCTACAGTAGAAGATACTTTTTTACAAATCCAGTACAAGGATTTGTAAAACTATTTTATGGATTACATACGTACATACATACATGTATATGTGTGTATGTGTACATATGTATATGTATGTATATATATATATTTCTGTATATATATATATATATATATATATATATATATATATATGGGAGAATATACAAATAATAACAACAGACGAGGACAGGTGGTGTAAATAACAAAAGCATATATTAGTATGACGCTCGGGAATACGGAAAGTCTTTGACGTTTCGAGCTACGCTCTTCAACAGAAAGAATACGGAGACAAGGAGAAAAACACGGAGAAAAAAAAATTGAATAGTGTTCAGTCAATGGTCAATCATAATAATGATACATATATATATATACGTATTTACACGCAAGCACACACACACACACACACACACACACACACACACACACATAATATGTATAAACTATGTATTTTTCTGTACTTTTATATGTATCCATAGAAGTAGTCTGCCAATGTCTGCCACAGAAATAGTTGGTTAAACACATTCATTAACTGCCATAAGGCATTTCATTCAACAGCTTAGATGAGCGTAATTCCTGGGTTTTATCATCTCTCCTCTGCAAATCATTAAAATCGTTGTTACTATACTATTGACTATTACGTCATAGAAAATGATGTCAGTCTTTTTTTATGTGGCCTGCTTCTGTATTATAAACTAAAACCATAATATTTTCGTATTGTCATTTGGGAAAGCAGATGTAGGTCTGGGCATTATTCCAATTCTCCTAATTAGAAATGAGATGATAGACACATTCTTTAGCTGCCATAAGGTATTTAATTTAACAGCTAGATCGGTATAATTCATTATCTTTTTAACTCACTCCTACGCTGATTGCTGGTATTGATAAGTCGCTAATTACTGTACTATACTTTGTTATGCCACGGGAAATTATATCAATCTAATTATGTGCTATCTGAGTGGAATGTTTTATATTCTAAAGTCTTATAGTATATTCGCAGTACAATTTAAGACAGAGGTAAGCGCATTGTCCTGCGGTTATGGTGTTAGATTCGCGGCCATATGATTGTGTGCTCGGTTATTGGACCAGGTGGCCTGTTGTGTTTTCAAGAGAGCCAATTTATTTGACGCTCTTTTGATCTACTCGGCTGGAAATAAGTATCGGTCGAACACTGGTTCAGTTCTGTCTCCCTCCAGCTATCACAACCACCGAGTCAAGGGCGGAAGTTCCGAGAGAATGACTGTTGCTGCTCATGACAACATATTCTCCTAAAGCACTAAATGAAAGGTTGATATACGCTTCGATGTCATACTTGCTCGTCACTCACGGTCATGATTGATTTACTTTTGCAGGTTCATATAAATACCAAAAGGAGTGGCTGTGTGGTAAGTAGCTTTCTTACCAACCACATGGTTCGGGTTCAGTCCTACTGCGTGGCACCTTGGGAAAGTGTCTTCTACTATAGCCTCGGGCCGACCAAAGCCTTGTGAGTGGATTTGGTAGACGGAAACTGAAAAGAAGCCCGTCGTATATACGTATATATATATATGTGTGTATGTGTGTGTTTGTGTGTCTGTGTTTGTCCCCCCCCCCCAACATCGCTTAACAACCGATGCTGGTGTATTTACGTCCCCGTAACTTAGTGGTTCGTTCAAAGAGACTGATAAAATAAGTACTAGGCTTCCAAAGAATAAGTCCTGGGGTCGATTTGCTCGACTAAAAGCGGTGCTCCAGCGTGGCCGCAGTCAAATGACTGAAACAAGTAAAAGAGTAAAAGAGAGTAAAGCGAGAAACAGTTGAAGTATAACGGCTAAACAATGGAGAAGCTTAGCTACATTACTGCATCCTATTGACGCATATTTTGTCGGAGCTAGAGTAGAAAATCCTGATATAATTTGGCGTAAGATAATACACGAAGGTGCCATTTTTCGTCTACATTGCAAAAAGTGTGGATATCCCTTTCGATATATTTACTGAAATATTCTTGCATGACAAAAATGAAGTAGTTTTCAATTGCCAGTATATACCCAAAATCTCTTCTAGGAAATTTCAAAAGTTCTTCTCTCGAGGCCTTTAAATGACAGATGGTTTCGACAATCAGGTGATGACTGGAAGCTGCGGTGATTGCGGTTTATATCGCTGAAATGTATATCTGACTGAAAGGTTCACTGAAGGAGGTTCTGTCTCGGAATGCATTTCTGTGATTACCTTACAAATACACGCACACACATACACCTACGCACAGATACACACACACATACACATAATACAAGTATGAGTGTCAGTGCGCATGTGTGTGTGTGTATATATATATATATATATA
>NC_068983.1:55287329-55288472 GCF_001194135.2 Octopus bimaculoides
TTCAGGTTCCTTCAGTCCACTCAGCTGGCAAAGAAGAGTGCTACCCGTATTTCAAAGGGGCCAGCCTTGTCACACTGTTTCACGCTGAATCTCCCCGAGAACTACGTTAAGAGTTTACGTATCTGTGGAGTACTCAACCACTTGCATGTTAAATTCACAAGCAGGCTGTTCCGTCGATCGGATCAGCTGGAACCATCGTCGTCGTAGCCGACGGAGCGCCACAAATAAATGCAGAACAACACATTGGAGGAATCGATGTAAGCTTAAATTAAAAAAACCGTGATAAGTGAACCGCGATTTGGTGAGGGATTACTGTAATGGGAAGAAGAGAACAAAAGTAAGAAAAACAAAAGTAAGGAGAAAATGAAGGAAGGAAGAAAATTACCAACCAACGAAGTAATGAAGAAAGTTTTTAAAAAATGAAAGGTAGAATGAAAGATAGAAACGAATGACGAAAGAAGGATAGAAACGATGAAATAAGGAAACATAAAACAAAGAAAAAATGGGAGATGAAAGACGATAACGAAGGAAGAAAGAGAACGAAAGAATCAAAAATAAGCAAATGAAGAAGAGAGAGAGAGAAAAGGAAGGAGAGTGATAAAGTAAGAGAGAGAGAGGAAAGGAAGGAGAGTGATAAAGTAAGAGAGAGAGATGCAATATAGATGGCATGTAACAAAGAAGCGATAAAGAAATAAAAAGAATAGGGAAAAATGGTGAAAAACAATGAAGAAACGAATGGCTTAAAAGAAGCTGTTTTTGTTTATTGTGTTTGTTTGTACAATGTCTACCCACATCATCTTTGGTGTGTTTTACCTACATCATTGACTGACAATAATAACAAGAAGAACCGTTAGAGCTACGTTAACATAAACAACTACTCAATCGTCGCCATCGTCGCCATCATAATTACCATCACCACCACCACTACCATCACCATCACCATCACCACCACCGTCACCACCACTACTGTTATCTTCATCACCAACGCCACCATCAACAACACCGTCGTCACCGCTATCGACACCACGGTCATCACCACCGTCACTACAGTCTTCGTAAGCTTCAGCATCATCAACGAAAAATAGAGCAGAGACAATGAGAGAGAGAAGGGAGGGAGAGAGTGAGAGAGAGAGAGAGAGAGAG
>NC_068983.1:55292205-55296454 GCF_001194135.2 Octopus bimaculoides
ATATATATGTATACACACACACATAAATATGTATATATGTGAATGTACCTGAGTGTTTGTGAGCATATGTGTATATTATATTTTATACATAAAAACCAAATTTTTACCTACACTTTTTAAAAGACTTCGCAAAATGTAAACAAATATAAAAAATCTTTTTATATTTTCAGGAGCAAGAGAATAATTAATATATGTGTATGTATACGTCTGCATGAGAGTGTGTGTATTTATACACGTATATCTACATATACACACATATACATATGTATACAAGATACATACATTCATACATCCATACTTACATCACCTGTCTTGTACGTGCAAGCCAATTATTAAAATGCTAATTAAATTCTGCAAGATGTTTTTAAAGCATTTCCAGCGTGAGGCGTTGTTTGTTTTTGTAAATAATACTTCTACCAGTATCTTAAAAGGAAGGAATTCATTGGATCGTGATAACCAAGGTGGAAAAAAAGATATAAGAAAGCGGTCGAATCCATTAAAAGTTGGGTAAAAAAGAACATGCTTGACGGTATTATTACTTTTGTCGCGAGGGGTGTTTGTTACCTGGCCTGAGGTGATGATTGGTTATAGTTGATGAATGAAAATACGTTTCTTGGGCTGCGTGGAGAAGTAACTGAACAACACCTCACGAAGAGTTTAAATGTGCTGGTGTTTTACAAACGACAACAGCAATAATTATATGTTGGGAGAGACATACGATATACCGCTTGGAGTTTACGACGAGTTTACTGATACAGTAACCTGTTGCTGACCCAATGTAACTGGAAATAATTGTGCTACGTTCGTGGCGGCGGAGATTCTTGTCGTCTATCTGCCATCTGTTTTAACCGTCTTCCTGAGTCATCTGGCTGTACCATGAATGAAGACAGATATCAATCAACTACCTCAACATTCTACAATTACCGCCAAAAGTGGCCTTTACATAGGGCACAAGGAGGGGATTCTAGAAGACTGAATCACTTGATGACTTGACGCTGATTCATTACTTAATAGACCGATCACGTGAAATTACTGTGGTTCGGTCGTGATGAATGACCGGTTACCTTGCGGTTCGGTTTCGAATCACCGCTACGCTTCTGATTGGTTTCACTTTGAGTTCAATACTGCTAGGTCACTTATGCATTTGTATCTTCTGGGTCGATTAAATACCGTTCCCCTCAACTACTGTAATCGACTAAACATCCCTACTTAATCTGCTGGCCTAGTGTTTAAATGAATCTAGCGGTTCGGCAAAAGAGACTGACGGAACAGGTACTAGGCTTACATAAAATAAGTCTTGGGATAGATTTGTTCGATCAAAAAACAAAAACAAAAAAAAAATGTGCGGGTTCCAGTATGGCCGCAGTCAATTGACTGAAACAAAGATAAAAGAATAAAAAAATAAAAGAATCCTAATAGTTAGATTACTTCTTTCTCTCTCTGTGTTTCATTCTTCTTTCTGTTTCCTTCCTTCCCTCCCTCCTTTTTTTCTTTCTCATTCCAAATAGTAAATCTCTAGTAAGATCTTGATCAAAGCAATTTACACAGTCTATCTAAGCATATTTGCTGTATCATCTTTGAATCAAATATTTTATGAACACATGAACTTTGAATGGCATCTGTAGTGCTTTCCTTTTTTTTTTATTAGTTTTTAGTTTATTTCAAATACTTTCCTCTTGTTTATTATTGAGATGTTTTTAATCACACATGTACATTCCGTTTTATCTCTCTCCATCTTTGTTCGTTTTGTTGTACATAATTAGCTCCCTTTGATTTTGATTTGCTTTCTTGCCATATTCTTATGTAGGATTATTAATACAACAATTCCCGACATTCTTACGGAATGGAATAAATCTTTGTATATGAACTCATACATGCCTGTACGCACGCATGTATGTATGTATGTATGTATGTATGTATGTATGTATCTATCTATCTATCTATCTTTCTATGTGTATATGTAAGCATGTATGTATGTACGTATCTATCTGTGCATATGTAAGTATGGATACACACAGCCACACACACGTGTACACACACACACATACATTCGCACACACGCACACATGCTCACACACACACACGCACACACGCACACACACACACACACGAACACATATATATGAACGTATTTATACACTTAAAAGGGAAACATTGATATATATATATATATATATATATATATATATATATATATATATATATATATATACATACATACATATATATATATATATATGTATGCATGTATATATGTATATATAAACACACACACGCATATACGTTATATACATGTAAACACATACATTCACACATTCAAACGTGTTCATGGTTTAGTATGAGTGTGGGAATGAGTATGTGTGTGTGTATACCTGCATGTATGTATATCTGTGTGTGTGTGTACGAGTATGTGTGTGTGTGAGTAAATAATTGTATGATTTGGCCATAAAGTTATTTCTCGTGGAATCTGCCACTTAAACGTGACGAAGATAATACATATTAATCTAACCTGTTAGTGGAATTTGGAAGAGATTTCTAGTGTTTTAAAACGGATGTAGACTTCAATCTCTTTGAAGTGAAACCTAAAGTGATGATGATGATGATGATGATGATGATGATGATGATGATGATGATGATGATGGTGATGATGATGATGATGATGATGATAACAACAACAACAACAACAACAACAACAACAACAACAACAATAATAATAATAATAATAATAAGATGGGAAGAATAAGAAATGCTTAATGATTAATGTGACAGTAGCATCGGAGAGAAATGTGTCCATTAAAGAAGTCGAGAAGTTATTTAAGTACAAAGACCTAGAAATAGAAGTGACCAAGATGTGGGGAATGAAAAGCAGCACAGCACCAGTGGTGATTGGAGCGTTAGGGCTAATTAAAGAGGGCCTTGATAAGCAGCTAATCAAACTCCCTTGCAGTGTTAACGTGGGAGAACTTCAGAAAATAGTGTTAGTAGGTTCCGCACACATTTTACGCCCCGTTTACTCTCCATGAGATGAGGACCTGCTGTGACCCTAGAGTCAAGGGATGACCCCGGTTCAGCAGAATAATAATAATAATAATAATAATAATAATAATAATAATAATAATAATAATGATAATAATAATAATCATACTCATAATAATAATAATGGAATATCAATGAAATAAAGAAAATTGACCGGAAAATACGTAAACTGCTTACTTGCATTAAGATACACTACCCAAAGGCAAGCGTAGATCATCTTTGCTTTCCTAGTGTCTGAGGCTTTCCCCAGTTTGAACTCTCCTACAAAACCATCACAACTGGACTGGCTAAATATCTTGAAACATTTAACGACGGGATGCTAAAACTCGTTGAAAATCATGAGAGGCTCAAGAAGCTTCATTGTGTTATAAAGGAGAGCAAAAACTTTGCTATTGAGTTCATGCATAATACCTAGGTTGAACTGCACAATGAAAGTGCAGTAGGTGTTTCAACAATAAAAGTAACGCGTACTCAGAGCTGACTGATTGTGGCTCCGAAGAAACTATAGGATGTTGCACAATCACTCAGCTTTTTGTGCATTACTTATAAGAAAAACAACTGTAATATAAAACGGAAATACGTAGCACCTATATTAACGTCTACAGAGAGATGAAATACAAAGTTTGATGCGGTGCGGGGTTTGAACCAAGTACATATATCTCTGTTATTAGATACTCCAAATCTGGTGCTCTACAGTTTCTCAAATTCAAAATGGCTGTAGTTTTTGCTTATATCTGTTGACATTACAATGTATTTTTCCTCTATCAGATGTAAAAAAAATATACAGCAAAATTCATGAAAACAAGCAAATAAACCAAGTGTCTTTATGGCTTTTATTTATTGCAGAGTTTCATACATGCTATCTTGTTAGATTAAAGCTGAGCTGAAAATACGCTTTACACTTTATGTACAGTAATCTTCTGGGTAAATCTCCATCTATTAACAACTATACAGAAATATAGCACGGCTATAATCGTCATAAAGGCATACAACCTGAACTCATTTTAGGTAAGGTCAATACTGAAAGTCAACATCTCTTAGTATGTATATTTTTTCTTTCGTTTTTCTTTAATCTATACACTTTTAGAAATCAACTGCCAGCATTATTTTCAGTTTGCGTCTGTTGATAAACAAGAAAGCCATTCATGCAAATTCCATGTGATTCGAAGCGTGTTTAATCCCGAAATAGTGTTATTGGCGGCTTCAGGGAGAT
>NC_068983.1:55301568-55304831 GCF_001194135.2 Octopus bimaculoides
AAAAAAAAAAACAAATCATAAATCAAACAAACGTTTGGATGTGGCACAAGTAATGTATTAATAAGACGCTCAGAGAAGAAAAAGAGTAGAAGTGTTACTTTTCGAGCATAGCTCTTCTTCGGACACGGGAAGAAACAGGAAAGTCCAAGGCGGAAACAGGAAAGTCCAAGCCGGAAAAAAAGAATCGCCAACATCCACGTGCGATCACATTTTTGAAGTAAGTGACCGGAAGTAGGAATGAAGAAAAAATGCTTTCTGGGACATATGTATGTATGTATGTATGTATGTATGTATGTCATTGTTCAGTTTTATTTCAAGATTTCTAGGCAATAAAGAGCCAGTTTCTAACCTAGATCCAAGGCTCTTTCATTGGAATTTCAACAGCAACAACAGGGTACTTTTGTTTGTATGTATGTATATGTGCAGATTTGTATGTTTTGCTTTATCTATGTATTTTCATGCATATATTTGCATAATCTAGACATGTTCATGTATATTTAAATGATAAACTTCAGGAAAGTTTTATAGAGTTTTTCAGTTCCAGTGATGGATTGGATCTGTAGTCTTCGAATTAGCTTTCTCTTTTCTGGTTTTGAGAATCTTAATTTTTCCAGATTGGTATTTAGGCAGTATGTTACATATCCCAAGGCCCCAATAATTACAGGTATAAACCTGAACTTGTAATCTGGATAGAATATCTGCATATTTCTCAATAGTTCAGCGTAGGTATTCTCATTTTCGTATGCAGACATGTATGCATGTATGTATGCATGTATGTATGCTTGTATGTATGTATGTATGTATGTATGTATGTATGTATGTATGTATGTATGTATGTGTATATTTGCGAAAGAGGACAACAGACGTCATGGCCTAACAAGCATCTCATGCCATATACATTATTCTATATTATTCTTAAATTAGATGAGATCTTACAGCTGTTTCTGAGATATCTCAAGTGATAGGCGACTGTGCTTAAATATGGCTTAAATATGTGTATTAAATATACACATATATATGCATATATATATATATATATATATGTATATATATATATATATATATATATATATATATATATGTATACTGGGGCCCCGCCTCTTTTAAAGACTGGTCCTTATTCTGTCATTCTCTTTATATATATGTACGGAAATGCAAACATAACAACACGTTGTCAAGTGGTGGTTGGAGGACAAACACAGACAACAAGGCACACACAAACACACACACGCACGCACACACACACACACACACACACACACATATATGTATGTATAGATAGATAGACATAAGTCATTTGTCTATAATATATATATATACATATATGTGTGTGTTTTTGTGTGTGTTTGTGTGCGTGCGTGTGTGCGTGTATGTGTATGTGCATGCATATACATCTACAATGTATAATACATAGCATACACACACATGCATACACACACACATGCACACACACACACACAGATGCAGACAGAGAGACATATATAAGTATGAATGCATATTTAAAAACACAAATAAAAATAGACAGATACAGAAGGTGTGTGTGTATGTGTGTGTGAGAGAGAGGGGGAGAGACAGAGAAACAGCGTGTGTGTGTGAGTGTGTGTATGTGTGCGTGTGTGTGTGAGAGAGAGACAGAGAAACAGCGTGTGTGTGTGAGTGTGTGAGAGAGAGAGAGAGAGAGAAACAGACAGACAGAAAAGACAACTGAGTAAATGGTGTTACATCTAGTTTATTACGTAGAATATCTTTCATCATTGAATGAAATCTGGAAGAGCAATCATGAGACCACTGACAGCCGTTCCTTCATAGATATTGAAGACTCTCAAAGGAATTTTGCCAGCATTTTAACACATTTCTTGGCGATTTTAATCTGTCAGTAGATTAAGATCTTATGTAAACTGTAGTTAAAATAGATTAGCTAGATTTTATTTGTCTATTAATGTTTATTGTTTATATTTCTGACTCGAAATAAAATAAAATAGAGCCTGTCGTGATCATGTGTTTTATTCTCAAGAGTAATCTAGTAATTCAAGTATATTTCGGATGTCTTCGTTATATTTCCTTGTATATTTTGTATTAATATGCATTATGATTATTTATATTGGCACATGGATACAGTTATGTAAGAGAGAAATATAGTCGTTTGAATCTAGTCAAATATATTTGTAATTCTATATATTGAAACCAGAGAGATGTAAAAATAAACAAAACAATATGGTAGCCATGAGGAACGTAAAAGGCGTAAAGAATTTTATGCTGGACTCCTGTCGTTTCTGCTTCTCCATTAACTTAAATGTGAAGTTAACACAATCATAGTATTGCAGCAATGAGGAAATATTTGCTCAGTGACATGTGATCTTGGTAATTTCAAATGACGATCCCAGTCATGGTTTAGAGTCATTAAACCGCTACATCATAAGATAACCATTCACTGCTTACGAGATTGGCAAGAAAAGAATTACAATATACATGTACAATGGTTTACAAGAATAAGCGAAAGAAAGACATCAATAATGACTGAGAAAAATTCGTGAGAGTGTTATCCATGATGAACAATATATTTCTCAGTGAACTTAAGATGGTGGATACAGTACGGTAACGTTCTATGATCTGCTGATGAAGCTAAATTAACAGCGAAAGAAATCAGGAATTATAGGCCAAACTAAGTGGAAACTGAAACTGAGGTTAGTTCTTAATTTAGTTTTCTTTTTTACACAACATATTTATTTCTAGCCACCGTTTTAATATTAACTGCGTTAAATATGTTACTGTATTTCACACAGTTCTAATTACGATTGAATGAAACAGATATTTAGTAAAACGATCAATATTATATGTACAAAGGTAAAGTGATATTATGGGAAGAGAAGTTAGATTCTCCTAAGCAGGTACATCGATGTTCTCAGAATTTAGTTTAATTTTTCCATTTATCAGGTTATATACATACATGTGAAAGCGCGTGGCTTAGTGATTAGGGCATTCGGCTCACCATCGTAAGTTTGTGAGTTCAATTCCCGGTGATGCGTTGTCTTTATTTTACGTGGCTCCAGTTCACTCAGGTGGCAAAAATGAGTAGTATCTGTATTTCAAAAGGTCCAACCTTGTTACACTCTGTGTCACGCTGAATCTCCCTGAGAACTACATTAAGGGTACATGTGTCTGTGGAGTACTCAGCCACTTGTACGTTAATTTCACGAGCAAGCTGTTCTGTTGATCGTAACCGACGGAGTGCTCCTAGATATATATATATATATATATATATA
>NC_068983.1:55305374-55311058 GCF_001194135.2 Octopus bimaculoides
GTGTGTGTGTGTGTGTGTGTGTGTGTGTGTGTGTGTGTGTGTGTGTGTGTGTGTGTGTGTGTGTGAGTATATGCAGCGTATAGCAAGGGGAAAACTCCTGGTGAACAACATACGCCAATATGTTTGATTCTATTCCAAGAGGAAGCCAATTCACTTCAACTGTTCACAGTGCACATTCTCTCTGTCTTTCTTTCTCCCTGTCTTTCTTTCTCTCTTTCTTTCTGTTATTCTCTCTCAAGTTATTTATACAACTGTCTATTTATCGGTAAAAAAATCTATCTATCTATCTATCTATCTATCTATCTATCTATCTATCTATCTATCTATATGTTTGTCTATCTGTCTGTTTGTCTGTCTGTCCGTCTGTCTGTCTATCTACACACACACGCACACACTACACACATACACACCATCTTCAGTTTCAAGACGAATGGTGTTCTTCCATCAGGATAATGCTCTGCCACATACAGCAAGGATGACATTCCAAAAGCTGGAGCAGTTTGAATGGGAAACGATGCCCCACCCAACATATTGGCTGGGCATTACCCCATCTGATTATCATTTATTCCGCAGTCTTCAAAATCATTTGGACGAAAATATATGAATTTTGAAGACGAGGTCAGAACAGTTCTGGAGGGGTATCTTTCGTCACAGACAAGTCAATTTTAGAAGAGGGACCTTGCAAGTCTACCAGAAAGATGGAAGAGTATTGTAGAAAATGAAGGAGAGTATATTTTAGATTAAAATAGAATTTATTTATCTTAATTTTGAAAAATAAAAGAAGTATAAAAAAACCGCATTATTTATGGGATGACCCATTATATATTATAGGCGCAGGCGTGGCTGTGTGGTAGGAACCGTACTTCCCAACCACATGGTTCTGGGTTCAGTCCCAATGTGTGACACCTTGGGCAAGTGCCTTCTGCTATAGCCTCGGGCCAACCAAAGCCTTGTGAGTGGATTTGGGAGACGGAAACTGAAAGAAGCCCGTCGTATATATATATATATATTCATGTGCATGTGTGTGTTTGTGTCTGTGTTTGTCCTACCATCGTCGCTTCATGACCGATGTTGGTGTGCTTATATACCCGTAACTTAGGGGTTCGGCAAAAGAGACCGATAGAATAAGTACGAAGCTTACAAAGAATAAGTCCTGGAGTCGATTTGCTCGATCAAAGGCGGTGCTCCAGCATGGCCACAGTCAAATGACTGAAACAAGAAAAAGAATAAAAGAACAAAAAGAATATATACATATATCTATATATTTATATGTACATATATATATATGTGTGTATGTATATATATATATATATATATATATATATAGACATGTGCGTGTGTGTGTGTGTGTGTGTGTGTGTGTGTACATGTGAATACTTATATCCAGGAGCAAGCTGGCTCTAGCTGCAAATGCCAATGAACAGAGTACCGTGAAGATAAAAGAAAAGACTGATGAACCGTACTGGTGGCACTGGTAAATTACAGGAAATAGCAGCCAGAATTTTCTCTTTATTATTACTATTATTATTATTATTATTATTATTATTATTATTATTATTATTATTATTACTATTTCTGCTTTCTTTTTTTTTGCTATTTAGAAGAGACAAAATAATTTCTCGATATATGATTGGAATGTTTAGTTTTATACGCATGAACGTACGAAGACATTCCGTGAAGGCAGCGTTGAAAATTATGATAAATAAGAGAGTTTGAGAATATGCTTATATATTGTGTGTATATTTACAAGTAAGCACATATATATACATGTATGTATATGCATATACATTTATAAATATGTGTGTCTGTGTCTATAAATAGATATACACATTTATATTCTATCTATCTATCTATCTATCTATCTATCTATCTATCTATCTATCTATCTATCTGCCTGTCTGTCTGTCTGTCTGTCTGTCTGTCTGTCTGTTTGTTTGTCTGTTTATTTATCTATCTATCTACAATAGATTCCTGGTCGTGGCGTATAACCCATCAGAATGTTACCGACATTTTCACGCCAACTACTGCCTTTAACAATAATGACCGGAAGTGCAGAGGTTCTTTTACGTTGGAGGTGAATTCAAGGTTTTTGTACGCTCGGTGGTGGTCAACAATGGGAAAAAATTGTGCCGGAAAGTTGTAATATTTTGCAAGATGGAAAAAGAGGCAGCTTCTCTGTTTCGATGTCAGCTATGCCTGCGTATTTGCCAAAACGAATTTCCTATCACGCGGGCAGTAACTGAATATTTCCCTTCTTGAATTCAGGTAGGCTAACAATGCCTACTTCAATAGGCATAACTTAAGGGTCTCGTTCATCTGTGCACCAAATGTCAGAAACATATTAGTGAATGATCCTAAGTATCTTGCAGAGGTAGAATAGAATTAGCAGTGAGTTCTCGGTGTGTAATTGATGCAACAACGAGACACATGTAAGACCCGTTGAAATAATGACAAGTTATACATTATTTACATTATTTACATTCGACGGATATTTGTCCTCATCTTGTTTGTTGTTAACACAAACAAGATGAGGACAACACTTCGCAAATATCTCCTTCGAGTAAGACCACCAATAGAAGAGAATATGACCAAAGACTGCGTGTACTCCATCCCATGCAGCTGTGGTAAGTTATACAAGGGCGAAACATGCCGCTCCCTCAAAATAAGGGTAGACGAACATCGCAAAGCTGTGACACGAGCAGATATTCATAATAATAATAATAACATGAAAAAATACCTTAGGAATGAGAATCCATGTTCGAAATTTCCCCAAGACACCTGAAGAAGGGTATATCAGCCAAAACGTTGTGTTAACAACAAACAGGATGAGGACAAATATCCGTCGAATGTAAATAATGTAAATAATATAAATAATGTTCATAATTCCTCATCTCTTAAATATAGAACTGAATGACAGGTATGTTCTAAAATCCAAGAAAGGTGCAACGTTACAATATAATCCAAGTATATAGTGCGATTAAAAGGGTAGTGAACACTGTACAAAATTAACTGGAAACTCCAGGGACGATTTAGACAATGCCTGAACAGAAGAATTTTTTGCAAGCTTGCTTGGTGGAGTGGAGTGTTGAAGAGCGTAGGCTCGAAATGTAAAACACTTTTTCATCTTGCAGAGCGTTAAACTAATACACCTGTTTGTTGTTTATACACCTGTCTTCGTCTTTTGTTTTTCTGTAAATTTCAACTATATACATTATATGTATGAATGTATGTATGTATGTATGTATGTATGTATGTATGTATGTATGTATGTATGTATGTATGTATGTATATCTGCGTATGTATTTATATGCATGTATGTACATGTATGTATATGTGTTTGAATTTACTGTACCTGTGAGCTTTAGTGTAAGTTCCTTTTTGGTGTTAGATACAAATCAAGTGGTAGAAAAGATGCGATAGTATATTGGTACCTCTACTGATCTTTGAGCAATATCGGCGAAGAAATTGAAAAATAGAACATGAAACGCCATATCACACCACATCGTATCAAATAATATCACATCATTATCTGTCTGTCTATCTATCGATGTATGTATTTATCTATCAATCTATTCACGTGCATATGTGCGTATATGTGTATGTGCGTATGTGAGTGTGTACATTCATACAACGCAATGTCTCTCATCTTGAAAACATGCACACACGCACGCGCGCACACACACAAACACACACACACACACGCATGCACGCACGCTTGCACAGACATTAGATTCACATGCACAAATACATACACGAACGCACACGGCCGCTTTTGGAGCACTGTCTATGAAATTCGGTTATACGTTACTAAATCATATATGTTATCATAATATCGCATTCTAATACATAAGGGCAGCGAACTGGCAGAACCATAAACACGCCAGGCAAAATGCTTCTCGGTAGTCCGTCCGTGTTTACGTTATGATTTCAAGTACCGCCGGGGACGATTTTGTCTTTCGTCCCTCCTGGGTCAATGTAATATGTACCAGTGAAGCACTGGGGTGGATGCAATCGACAAGCACTTTCCCCGAAATTCCTCGCCTTGTGTCAAAATTTGAAACCAATATATAACCTATCCATCTATATGATTTGTCTTATAAATTCAACCATTAGTCTATATTATATTGTAAACTTTCACACAAAGACGCGCGCACGCACGCACACAGGCACACACACACACACACACACACACACACACACACACACACACACACACACACACACACACACACACACACACACACACATACACCAAATAAAACTTTGTATTAAAACATTTACTTTTTTATTTTATTAATTTAACATCCAACAGAATTCAAATCTGTCTGAAGTATGATCTAAGAGTTATTTCCCTTTGAAGTTTTAAATTTGTTTTCCTCTACCGGTAAATATATTTTTTATTGTCTGTTTATAATAGTGTTAGATGTTGCTTACATTATTTGTGAACACGGATTAGTGTTTGACTTCTACGAAAGGCTCTGTTTAGATCTGTCTCTGTAGGTCTGAATTTATATTACGATAGAACAATTGTTGCCTTTGATCATTTGGTTTTACGAAGATGTATGTCAGATATTTATTGAACTGAATATATAGATTATCCGCGTCGCCTTCAAGTTTTTTATGTGCCGTTACGTACATAAACTTACATGTGTGCGCTTACAAACATAAATTTGTACAGTCATACATATGTAGTTACAAAGAAAGTGGAGTATTCATGAGTTATGTCCCATGCACAAGCTGACATGGGACATAACTCTGACAGTACTTTGCCAAGCTTTTGAGGTTGGAGTGGCTTAGAAACCAACTGTTTTTTTGTTCTGGAAATTCAGTTTAACATATTTCAACGTAAATTGACGTTATAGTTCTGAAGATATATACAAAAACTGATATTTCTGTTCTATCAAGCCTCTTAAATAACCCTAATGTAAATGATATATACTTTTTGAGAAGAGCTTTAACTAGTGTATGCGAAAAGTTAACGCATAACATGAAATGTGACTGTATACGTTGCTTAATGCTTGCATTATATTTCGTGTACGTCTCACTTTTATCACCAGCAGGCCATTCCAGTGTGTTATCACAGCACAGCAGTGTGGGAAGCCGATAATAATACTTTTTCTCTGACCTCTTGGACTATTTTCTGTTTGCTAAAATGAAGAATTGTGGCAACAGCCTGTATAGGTTGATAAAGTATCTCGACTTCTTTATTCATTGGCATCGCCTTATATATTTCGCTTACTTCTCCCCTGCACTGCTTCAGGATCTCTTAATGCATACCTGCATACACACAAACATATGTGTGTATGTGTGTATGTTTGTATTTATATATATGTATATATATATGTGTGTGTGTGTGTGTGTGTATATTATATATATGTAAATAAATTCTATCTATGGATTATTGTTATTATTATTATCATTTATTCTACATTATATCGGTACAGCTCGATGCAAACTGAAATAATTGATTCACCAGTTAGCATCATTTGACTGTGACCGGCATAATGGAATAGGCGCTATATTTGGATATTCAAAACGTTTCCCTCCTGAAACAAGCACGTATAGATGCTATACAGAAGATTTGTTTTACAGGACTTAATAAACTCTTAAATCCCGTAAAACACATCTTCTGTGTGTTTTCATCTTCTCTCTCTCTCTCTCTCTCTCTCTCTCTCTCTCTCTCT
>NC_068983.1:55311187-55319531 GCF_001194135.2 Octopus bimaculoides
GAGAGAGAGAGAGAGAGAGAGAGAGAGAGAGAGAGAGAGAGAGAGAGAGAGAGAGAGAGAGAGCGAGAGAGAGCGAGAGAGAGTGAGAGGGAGCGAGAAGAGCAGAGAAGGAAGAGAGATAAGGGAGGTAATAACACAGTAGCTTATATAATGCAGATTTCACTGGCATTATGCTAAACACTTTTCACTCTAGCTAATATATAAAGAGTTGCTTCCTCTTCCCTGCTTATATTTCTTTAGTTTGAACTGCGCACACAAATAAACAAGCACGTATAGATACTATACACATACGCAAACATTATGCGTACCCGTACGCAGATGCTAATGAGTGAACAAATGAAAGTAGCACTCAACACATTTGGTACGCTCGTGACTTAAACTTATCCCACAGGGGTCTAGCACCCGATAAAAAGGACCTGCCCTATGCATCCACGAAACTTCAAATCATGTGGAACTGATTTAAACTGTTATCTATCTATCTATAATAATAATTGATGAAGGAAACAGAAGATAGATTTGGCTCTAGTCTTTATTCAGTCCGACGATCGTTTCGACTGATCCTCCAATTGACCGTTATGGGTAGGAATTTGCGCTTCTAATTGTGTCGCATCAATCTGTGCAGTTTGTGTCACATCAGGTACATGCAGAAAGAAGGGGATATATTCACATACATACACAAATACAATGCATGTATGTATATATGTATGCATGTGTATATATATATATATATATATGTATGCATGCACGTACGTATGTGTTCCTTGGGATCCAACTAACCTGGTCTGTCTTAAAATATTTTTAACTTCTCGATAAATCCCAAAATAATCGAGAACTGTTAATTTTCTTCAGATTATTTTAACATTAAAATACCTGTACAATATGGCTGTAAACTCATCAGGACATATTTGTATCTCTTCGTATCTCTTCGTATCTCTTCGTTTCTCTTCGTATCTCTTCATATCTCTTCGTATTGAGCTTATTTAGTTTCATCCATTCTTATTTATCTCTGGAGGTTATTCTTCACGATACTGTTTAATTCTCTTGTCTTAAACTCACATTTTTTTCCCGTAGATGCCTTATTTACCTTACGAAAAATTGTGCACCTCATGCTCCGAACATCATACATTTTATTAAACTTTTATACTATCTTGGACTATAACACTTTGTTACACATTAGTTTCACATTTTAGCACAGGGCCGGAAATTTTTGAGGAGGCGTAGTCGATTACATCGACCCCAGAGCTCAAGTGTTATTTGTTTTTTCAACCGCGAAAGGATGACAAGCGAAGTCGATGTTAACGTATAGTCATACGAAATGCCGCTAAGCATTTAGCTCAGCGTGATAACGATACTGCCAGCTCGCTGTCTTAACACTTTACAATACATTTATTATCGATATGTATTACTTGTCGCTCATTTTTCCCGAGGAAAAATAGGGCTAAGAAGCCGCAAAGCGCATAATCAAGGAATCTATGTAAAGCGACAACTCTACCAGCAAATCTTGCGATTATTTTCGCTAAATACGTACCTTTTAAAGAAATAATTACAAAACTAGGCAAAACTAGGCATTCTGGCCGGCATATGCCTCAGTTCTATATTAAAACATAATTTTATCTTTGAGAGATAAATGATAAACCGTTTTGGGGGCGCTCCGTCTATCACGACGACGAGAGTTCAAGTTGATTCAATCAAAAAAAAAAGAAGAGAATGCTCGTGAAATTAACGTGCAAGTGGCTGAGTACTCCACAGAAACGCGTAATCTTAACGTAGTTCTTAGGGAGATCCAGCGTGACACAGAATACGACAAGGCTGGCCCTTTGAATTACAGGTGAAACTCATTTTTGCCATCTGAGTGAAATGAAGCAACGTGAAAAAAAATGTCTTGCTCAAGGCCGCAGTGCGCTGCCAGGAATCGATTCCCGGCATAACGTATTTACTCGTGTATAAACCGCACCCTAATTTAGTGTAAGATTCCAGGGCAAAATTTATTCTGTTAATAGATTTAGTGTTGCACCAAGTTTAAGTCATACTCCAATTTTTCAGATAAAACCAAGTATAAAATGATGTGACCTAAACACGATTAAATACGCACTTCACTAAAAACAAATCCACCATATGTGAACGGATCATATTCATTTGTATTGCATTAAAATAAAGAAGGCATAATCCTCTGAAATTACCAGTCATCATCCGTAACACAAGTCAATGTATGGTTGCAGAGATCCGGATGTCTACGCCATTCCTGTATTCCAGAATATTCCATTACTTTCACGTGCGATTCTTTAGTGAAATGAACTCGTCTAAAGATAAACTAAATCTTGATCCGGATTTAGGTGACTTAACACTCGAGAATAAACTTTAATCTTGATGAGAATGCGTACTTTATTGTAAATTCCATCAAGTTAAACACACCTTTATAATAGCTATCTTGAAAAACCAAATTAACAGCGGTATTCGCTTGGAGATAATGTATCTCAACTTAGAGAAGCGGTTATTCTACAAATTAAATGTCAGCCTACTATTGAGTAGCACTATAGTGGAACGAATACATTTTTCAAAAATAGAAAAGAAAAAAGGTGACAAATGCCTGACAGTGTTATTGGGGCTGTTTATGTTAATTTCTTCGGCAAAGTAAAAGTTTTGATTCACACATTTGGTGCACCTTTTAAATCTATGTCTTGTGAAGAAAGATGATATTTAACGAAGGATTAACTGCCTATCCAGCTCCGACGTTGAAAAACTAGAGGTTGTTGTTAAAGTTGATAAGGCTGAAATATCAAAAATATTATTAGACAACGAGTTGAGATTTTTGTGAAACTTCAAAAGGAAACGCGAAACATTCGCAACAAAAATTGAAAACAGTAATACTGAATATTTTTTATTGTTACAAAACTCATGACCATTCCATATACGTCGATAGATATCGAGAGAAGAATTCTGCTGCAGAACATTTTGTAACCTAAACTAAGAACTTGTTTGAGTGAGCACTGCGTCGTTCACATTTGTTTTCTGAAATCTTATGAAAATCATTATAATACCATGCTTTTTCATATCCATTATATTTTAAATGCAATAGACGAATATGAAACAGCTTATAATGTATGTATATAGTGCATGTATATATATATATATATATATATATATATATATATATAAGATTTTATCAAGTAGTCACCGTGCAAAACTATTAAGGAAAATATTAATACGAAGTATATAACTTTTTTCTTTATACATGAAATACATTATTATATTATGGACTTTTACTATAAGTAACGCCACACGCCGTAAGGGGACTTTAGAGTCCTCTTAAAGCGTGTGGCGTTACTTATAATAATAGCCCTTGTTATAGTATATATATATATAATTACACACACACATATGTATTTATAAATATATACCTATAAACTCTGTAGTAGATTATAAACAGAGGTGATTAAGCTATTTCTCCGTGGACTGAAGAAAATGAATACCCTTAATCGATTTTCAAATGTTATTGGATTCTGATGATCTCTCTCTCTCTCTTTCTCTCTCTCTCTTTCTCTCTCTCTCTCTCTCTCTCTCTCTTAATATATATATATAAATAAATATATATATTTAGATACATATATACATATAAATACACACATATGTACATATATTTACACCCCCCTCACACACACACACTCACACACACACACACACTCACACATACACACACTCACACACACACACACACACACACATATGCATTTATGCATATGTACTTACACATGTATACGCACACATTTATATATAAACACATATATATGTGTATATGTGTGAATAAACGTATGCATATTTTGAATACGTATAATCTTTATTGACTGTCTTCCTGCACATGATCAAAGTTATTTCCCCTTGTTGTTTACTAGCAGGGATACTAAACTACAAAATTTCGATACCAGTTTGTAACAATTTTCAAACTAAAGCACGAACTTTATAGCATCACGTTTACTCACCCATGTATACCTGTCGCTTTCTACCTATAAATAACGTATTGAAATCCATTTTCCAAAATTAATTTCTGTAGACACAGGAATAGAAATATTACTGCAAGTCTTGTAACTTGCAACGCTATATGTAGCAGAATTTGCACACCAGAAAAAAATTCTTTATATAAAAATGCAACAATATCATAACTATACATCTACCTATTCACTTCTCTTATCATTATCTAGTTGTCCGTCCCTATAGCCATCGATCAAGTTTGTTTAACCAATTGTACTATTTTTGCATTTGTTTTTTTTTTATTTTTAATTACAGAATTCAGGTGAATGGATATTTTGAGGGTGATATGCTGGAGCAAGTCTGATTTGGAAATAAATATATAAGAATATGTCTTAGAAAGAAAGAAAAAATGAGCTAATGAAACATGTGTTATCACTTTAGGGCGTGTAATTTATAATTCAAACATAATTGCAGTGTAGACAGAGTAAACAAGGGATTAAGAAATAATGCATAAAGTCTCTTATAGCTGTTTCTTGAATCTTCCTTTGAAACGACGGAGTAGTTGGCTTATATGGAAATCTTTTCTCAATGTTTAATCCCCCATATGCACAACTATGCAAGAAACAGCTGTAAGAGATTTAATGCATTAATTCTTTACCCTTTATTTATTTTATTCTGCAATTGTGTTTGAATTATAATTAGATGCTCTAAGATGATACCGTATGCTTTGCTTATTCATTCTTTCTCTCTAATATATATTTACCTGATCAATGATGAACCACTAATAGTCATTCTTTGTTAGGACGTTATAATACACCTTTGTTTTAGTTGCAGTTCAAGTCGAAGTTTTAGTCGTAAGCCAATCCGAATTCTTATCGTACATAATTATCACATTACGTCATTATTGGGTATTTTCTTTTATATATAAGCATATATACAGAAATTATTTTATCACAGTACAACGAATTGATGTAGTTATATTTGTTTTAGTTATTAAGAAACACGTGAGACTGTATTCAGCTGCTAGTTGTAATAATAATAATAATAATAATAATAATAATAATAATAATGCCCATATCCTACGTAAAATACTGTCTATGTGATCTCAAATTTTAAAGCAAACACATAATTTTCTTATGGTTTCTTAAACATTCACTTGAACAAAACTGTACAAATCCAAATATATGGTACCCTAGGCATAACACCTACATGAACTTCTAACTTGTTGTCTCTTGAGGTCTCTGGGTGAGACTTGGATCCAACTTGTACAAATGCAAAACAAAAGTCAAACATAAAATAATAATAATAATAACAGCATAATTGGAAGTGTAAAGATGAGAGAATTAACCACAATTCTTGACTAGTAGTTAAATCGACTTAGCAAGGACTTCAACTTAGAACAAAAATGACGTAACTACAATACATAATGCACGGCATTTTATCTTGTGCTCTACCGATTCAAATATGAAGATGAAAAATATATGAGATATGGATTCTGTCATGAATATGATTTTAAAAAATATGGAGGTGAAAATAAGAACGATTTTAAAAATAACGATCTACAACTTTCCAAAATATACAATTTTTATTTATTTTTTAAACATTTTTATTATATTTCTTACAGATTTTCTTTCACTCTCTTTTTCTCGTATTTTCTTTCCAAATATCATTTAAAATTAACTCAACAAATACAAGAAATGTTTGTTTATTAGCCCATATTTGCCCAAAGCACAATCAAGCTGATTTTACTAACGAGAGAAACCTGGAGTACCAAATATATCAAAGAATCACAAAATTTTTCACAAGAAGGGTTACTCTCCTTGTCTAGGTTTATAATAAAATTTAAAAATTAACAAGTACCAAAAGCAAAACAGATTGGCATTAATTTTTAAGGTTTAGGTTCTGGAGCGGGGTAATACTGAAAGGGAGTGATTTCGAATTTATTTCCAAAGAATTCTATTACATTTTTATATTTATTTAGTTAATTTATTCTTAGAAATTGCAGAATATAACAAAAATAAATAAATAAATATATAAATAAATAGATAAATAAATAAATGTTAAATAAATAACTGTTACACTTATTTCATAAATTACAATATTTTTCACAAATTTAAATTGAGAATTACCAAATATAGTTCTCAATTTAATTGAATTATTGTTATTATTATTATTATTATTATTATTATTATTATTATTATTATTATTATTATTATTATGGTTAAAAACTACAAGGCAAGTCCAACCAGAAGATCGAATTCCCTCTGGCGGCTGTGGTAAAAGAGAATAGGGAATAGTGCAATGGAGAAGTTTTAAGGGGTCTCAATACAATGCTTTTCATCTCTCACTAATTGCTTACCGACTTTTTCAAGTACTAATAAGAACATGAGGATGGAGAGAAGTACTGCCCTCTAGTAAATGTGTTAACAGGTAGTTGAGAATGGCAAGCATGGCTTGATTGATTGTGACAACATTGAACGTGCGGCTGCGGACCAAACACAGCGAGTGGAAGAGCGCATGTGCCCCGATTGAAAACCAGCGTAATCCTGGATCTGTAGAGTAGGATTGCCCCAAGATGACTGCTCTCCCGTATTAGAACACATATTGTAATTATTACTATATTTCATTTCATTTCCTCGATGTAGTATCCTCATCTAGCATTTTGTCCTCCATTCCGGTAATCCCATGCCTATCCGTCGCCCTTCTCGCAAAAATAGAAGTCATTACATTATTATTATTTTGGAAATTAAAATTATTAATTATCATTATTATTATTATTATTAATGATAGTATTATTATTACTATTATTGTTGTTGTTGTTAATTATTGGTATTATTGTTATTAATATAAATGCTATTATTAACATTAAGTAAGTATAAACTTTCATTAAATAGACGTAGCGTCTTATTTCGAGAAAATGTAAATTGAATATTCTGGCGTTTGTTATTCCCATGGGAATTATCAAAATATTTTAAGCGGTTCCATAATAGAACTCAAGTTATTTCATATCACAAAAGATAATGATAATAATAATAATAATAATAATAATAATAATAATAATTCTTTCTACAATAAGCAAAAAGGTCAGAAATTATGAGGTACAGGGTTTTAGTTGACACTAAAGACCCAGTACTTTACTGGTATTCTATTTTATCGACCTCGAGGAGATGAAATGAAAAATCAACCTTAACGAGATTTGAACTCAGAAGCGTAAAGAACTTGAATTAAAATCACGAAGCATTTCGTCCGACGCTCTAACGATTCTACCAAATAAAATTCTCTGTTTTTGCCACCAGGATTACGTATTTGAGATAGAGGAACATTACAAGGGAAATTACAGAAAAACGGTGGCGTTTTCTTATGGTGGATTAAGGAAAAAAAGGCATGGAAATTAAAAATATACAAAAAGGAAAAAATGAAATGAGCGGCCCAACTGGGAGACAGCCTTTCAGGACCATCCCAGAAGCCCCATAGATCCAAAATTATTCTGTCTACCAAGTGCAACTTCCCTCGCCCAACTGTGTTTTCCTGCCTATTGGCGCATTCTGAGTATATGCCCATTAACGTGGGCCATCCTCACCACTCTCACCCACCTTTCACCAAATTCACCAGAAGGCAGCACTTGTCTCTGATCCCTTTCCTTCCTCTTCAAGCGCAACCCGAAGAAGTGGAAAGGGATTAGTAAAAGAGAAAAGTCCGCGCCTTCAATTCTTTCAACATCTTCCGCAATATGCTCCCTTTCACCATGCATGATCACCAGATGGAGGAAAACGCTAACCCCTCCCAATCAAAGGAATTAATGATCATTTCTGGTTTAGACACACGACTAACCATATTTTAGGGAAAGGGGCCTAGTGGATTCCATCAATCTCAGCACTTGACTTTATTGTATCGATCCCGAAAGGATGAAAGGCGAAGTTAACTTTGGCGGGATTTCAACTCAAAATGTAAAGAGCCGGATAAAATGCTGTAAAGCATTTTTCCGACGCTCTGACGTTTCTGCCAGCTTGCCGTCCTGCCAAAGAAATTGTTAATAATAATATTAATTCTTTTTTTAATTTTGGCATATGTCCAGTAATTTTTAGGAGAGGGAGTAAGTCGATTACATCGACCCCCAGTACGTGACTGGTACTTTATTTTATCGACCTCGAAAGGATGAAAGGTAAAGTCGACCTGGGTGAAATGTGAATTCAGAACGTAACAAGCCGGAAAAAATGCGCAAGGCATTAAGTCAGGCGCAGAAATGATTCTGCCAGCGCACCATCTTAATAATAATAATAATAATAATAAAAATAATGAAAAAAAATTAATAAATAAAAAATAAAATAATAATAATAATAATAATAATAATAATAATAATAATAATAATAATAATAAT
>NC_068983.1:55321336-55321717 GCF_001194135.2 Octopus bimaculoides
ATATATATATATATATATATATATATATACACATATAGTGTATATATGTGTATGAATATATATATATATATTGGTATAGGAGTGAAATTTCTTAAGTAGTTCTGCTTTTGTGATGGATAAATTTCTTCTCACAATAACATTCCAACTTAATTATTTTTGCTCTTATTCCAATAAATACCATCCTCAGACCATCACTAGTCTCCTTCGTTTCTCTTTTCTATCCCGTTGTATCTGTGTGTGCGTACGTATGTATGTGGGTATGCTTGAGCCCATGCGCGTGTTTGTGTGCATATGCGTGCGAGAGTAAGCGTATATATGTGTGTGTTTTGAGTTTGTTTTTGTATGTATATGAATATATATATATATATATATATATATATA
>NC_068983.1:55322157-55330052 GCF_001194135.2 Octopus bimaculoides
ATATATATATATATATATATATATATATATATATATATATATATATATAGTGTATATATGTATATATATGCACATATATGTGTGTCTGTGTTATGATTATGTATGTGTATATGTTATTTTATGCCAATGTTAGAAATCAATATCATTATTAATATGTTATTAGCATCGTCACACCACCGAAGATTGAGTCATTGGATTTACATGCACTACTTTAATTAACAGTAACATTAATTAATAACCTGCCACCATAAAGCAAACAGTGCTTATACTTGCTAGGACTAACTCTAGTTTAATTAGACTGCGTCGAAAATATGAAGATGACATTGCACTGAAAGCTCTCAAACGTTTCATTAAGCTATTTCTCACAAGAAGTTTTATTTCAACACACGCGCGCGCGCACGCACACACATGAATGTATGTGTATGTGGGTGTGTACACGAACGTGGAATTGCATCTAATGAATGAGAGAAGGGTACTCAGCATATCCTGTAGAGTAAATGGTTCATTGGTACTGTATCTTAACGAGCAACACATGTTTCACGCCACCGCAAATTCTCGTGTTGAGCTCGTAATAACGTGGAACTCGAGTCACATTATTAATCGTCAGTTTATATAAATTTTATATATATATATAGCCACGCACACAATATCATACAATATAATATACATTCAACAAATGTGACATTATCGACTACGAATTATTTCCTGGAACTGTGCCACATTTATGTAAGGACATCTATCGTAACTTAGAGTTAGAATGTTTATAAAAAGACCAGAAAAATATTAACCACATAATTAAATATATGGCTGCGTGGTTAAGAATCTCGCTTAGCAACTCCTTCTTTTAGGGTTCAATCCTTCTGCGTGGCACCGAGGTTACAGCTTCTACTACAGCACTGAGCCGATAGATGTCTTAGGAGTGAATTTTCTAGACGGAAAATTTGCGGAAGCCTGTCGTACATACATACATACATACATATATATCCACACACACACACACACATATATACACCGACATAATATATCTGTCTGCGTGCGTCTCTTGGTATCTGCGTTTGTCCCTTCCGTCAGCGCGTGACAACCGGTATTTGTTTGTTTGCGTCCCCTTTCATCAGCGGTTTCGCAAAAGTTACCAACAGAACAAGTACTGAGGTCGATCTGTTCGACTAAACTTCTTCAAGATGGTAATCCACCACCTTTCCCCCAGAGCATTGTTGGTAAAATGGCTTAATTTGGAGGTTGAAACACCGTCGCACGCTTTTTGTTTCCTGCCCGGCAGATTAACTTATGTTCTACACATCTTACTATCACTAGATCGCAAAACACTAATACAGAGAAGAAATATTTATTCAGTAGACTATTAAACAAAACTTATGCTTTATTATAATAACTGTTTGCTTTTTATTTAATCGTTTCTCTCAGTAATATCACTTAGATCCATCTTCAAGTGGTATTATCGTTAAATAATTAGTATATAAAAAGACCGAAAGAAAAAAGGAAGACAAGAAGCAGATCGTAGAGGTAAGATGAATTGAGAAGAACAAATGACGTTGCATGTGGAAGTCATTGGCGACGAGACATTATTAACCTCAAAATACGAACGTAAGATGGATAAAGGATGTTTAAGACTGTACTGCGTTTGTATACTATTTCTTATAATTAGTTGTAATGTCTTACAGTCGGGAAGTAAAAGAAAAGAAATATTTAATGGTTTTCTAATACAGTATGTCTAATTCCACGTGTCGCCATTTGTATATCTGAATAATACGCCGTTGTTTTTTGGAAGAATCGTTTGCGTGTCGGACAAATTGCTTAGCGGTATTTCCGAGCTGGCAGAATCGTTAGCACGCCGGGCGAAATGCTTAGCGGTATTTCGTCTGCCGTTACGTTCTGAGTTCAAATTCCGCCGAGGTCGACTTTGCCTTTCATCCTTTCGGGGTCGATAAATTAAGTACCAGTTACGCACTGGGGTCGATGTAATCGACTTAATCCGTTCGTCTGTTCTTGTTTGTTCCCTCTATGTTTAGCCCCTTGTGGGCAATAACGAAATAGGTATTTCTTCCGACTCAGTACGCTCTGTGTTCAAATCTCGCCGAGGTCGTCTTCGGCTTTTATCTTTTCCAGATCATTAAAATAAGTACCATTTGAACACTGGGACTGATGTAATAATGTGATCCACCCCGCCCCAAATTTCAGACTTTGTGCCTATATTAGAGCACAGTATGCAGAATGGTTATGGCGATTGAGCACGCAGAATTGTTGGCGCGTCGGACAAAATACTTGACTTTTTTCTTCCGACTCTACGTTCTGAGTTCAAGTTCCGCCGTGGTCGACTCTGTCTTTTATTATTTCTGGGTAGATAAAATAGTATAAGTCCAGTACTAGGGGGTCGATGTTAGCATCCCTAAAATTTCTGTATTTATGCCAAAATTTTAAACCATTGTTATTATTGTTGTTGTTTATTTCCGGGTCAACTGTAACCGGGCAGCACTGTTGCCAAAGATATTCTCTCCATGCCCACCCCATCAGTTTAGAATTATCTCGATTATTATTTGAAAAGACCTTTCTATTTTTTAAGACGCTACAATGATTTAATCAGCATTTGTTCGCTATTTCCACCAGAACGGACGACTACATAGAATTCTCTCGATTGACTACTTAATCCTACATTGTATGAGGCCGAGGCAGGTTATTTTGCTACAGACTAACTTCCAACCAAGATTTCAATCTCCCTTCCATAGGCATACATCAAATTCTATAGCTACCACTAGATGTTTAAGCGTTTTCCCATTTTTCCTTTCTTCTTTCTCTTATATGAGGTGAAATATTGTTTCTTCATATCCTAAATGTCTTTTATAAGACAATTAATAGCTCATTCCCGTTATGTAGGAGTTTTATATAGACTATCAAAATAGAAACGAATATAGAAATATATAGATGTATAGCTAAAAATAAATGATAAAAAGATGGTGGTAGCAGTTGGGGTGGTGGTAGTAGGACATAAGTATGTGCACACTCATTAGAACTATTTTAACACATGCACTGTTAGTGGAAGCATTAATAGGCTCATTAATTTGGCAACAAAAACAAAACAAAAAAACGGAGTTTAAAATAGAATAATCTTAAGAATGAAGCACGAGTATGATGAATAAACAAAAGAAAAATGTATAAATAAGTAAATATTTTTAAAACAAAAAATGCAATTAGAAGATTGGTGGCAGAGGTGTTAAAATGTGCAATTAAGGGAAATATATAAAGAAAAGGATAGAGAAGTTTGTTATCAAGAAGGCGGAAATAAAAAAGAAAAGATTTCGGTAAATTAGTTGAAATAGTCTTGAGAATATCACAAGAGGTGAAGGTTATTTATTATGTTAGTCAACAGAAAAATATTTTGTAATTTTTCAGATATCTTGTAATTGTTTTAAGGGGATTATTTTGGAAGTAAAGCCAAAGAGAAAGCAAATAAATAAAGTTAGAAGTGTTAATACGTTACATCGATGTTATGGAGGTGAAATGATCATGGGTAGCTAAACTAGTCGGATAATAAACTTGAGAAATGTTCGTTAGGTTTCTAAAGCCTAAGACTCCCTAAACTGGAACCTTTTGCCAGCTCAAAGCCCTAAACGTCCATGCTTGTTTTTAGACTTTCAGCAATCCCTACTTTTACATGTTCAGAACAATATAAAGCTTTCCTTTCGTAAATCCCAAGTTACTCAAGTGTTGAAGGAAAATTGTGAATGTGTATCATATACGAAGCATGGACGGCAGGGGAATAGTCCCGTGCATCATATGTAATACACAGGACAGGCAAAGTGTTAGGAATCTCATTTATAGTTAACCTACATATAATATAGTGAAGGCGCGTGGCTTAGTGGTTAGGGGGATTCGGCTCGCGATAGTAAGGTCGCGAGTTCAATTCCCGGCGACGCGTTGTGTCCTTGAGTAAGAAACTTTATTTCACGTTGCTCCAGTCCACTCAGCTGCCAAAAATGCGTAGTACCTGTATTTCAAAGGGCCGGCCTTGTCACACTCTGTGTCACGCTGAATCTCCCTGAGAACTACGTTAAGGGTACACGTGTCTGTGGATTGCTCAGCCACTTGCACGTTAATTTCACGAGCAAGCTGTTCCGTTGATCGATCGACTGGAACCCTCGTCGTCGTAACCGACGGAGTGCTCCCTATATCCAACAATTAATTAAAAAAACATATAATATATATATGACAACAATAATAAAATTTCCCCTTTTGAAAAAATGATCTATTTTTGTTTAAGCGCTCCACAGTTTAATCATTGTTGCATTTTCTTTTGTAAATAATTCTTGCTTTAATAAACAATTTTATATGGTTCTAAACCCCTTTCCATTCGATGAATTTGGGTCTTGGACTTCAACAGGATTAATAAGATCTGGTTCATATTCATTATTTAACAACTATGGTAATATGTTCATAAGTTTTGGTCTTTTACTCACACTAACAACTATAATTCAATGATGACGAAAGGTTGTTCGATATAGAACATTCCAAGGTTTTCACACCCCTAAGCTAAATAACGGGGTACAATGAGGAATAATATTATTTATTTATGTCTCTATTATATCAGAAAAATGCTTTCTCTCTTGCATTTTCAATATATATATATATATATATATATATACAGACACACACAGACACACACACATATATATTTAAGGTCAACTGGCAGAATCGTTAACACGCCAGGCAAATGCTTGCGGTATTTCGTCCGCCTTAACATTCTGAGTTCAAATTCCACCGAGGTCCACTTTGTCTTTCATCCTCTCGGAGTCGATAAAATAAGTACTGAAGTCAATGTAATCGACTTACCCCTCCCTCCGAAATTGCTGGCCCTGTGCCAAAATTTGAAATCAATCAACCAATCATATATATATGGTAACCTATGATAGAGACAGAGACTAATATCCACTTCAACGCTATGTGATATAAAAGGTTAAGCTATGATAGTCTGTTACTAATATAGCATTATCATTACATGCACGAGATTTGGTCGAATGGCCACGGTGTATTGGAAACGTGCGATCATTTCGTTGCATCTCAGATCAGGATCGGAAATTCTATTTCGTCTGGTTTGTTGCCACATCGAATGATAGTGTCACCGGCAATACATTGCGGTTCTCTTTCTCTCTTCTCCCCCTTACATAATTAAATAGATTGCTCTCTTGTCTATGTGATATAATAACGTTTGAGTCCTGTCTATATGAATTCATGATAACAGTTCAGTTTGGTTTAGCTTGACCTTGGGCTAAACAACAACCACAGTAACAATAACAACACCAACAACGAAGATGTTGTTGCTGAGAATGGAGAACTTATCACACTCCTGGCTCCCGATCCACGAGTAGATGTAAGATAGGTAAGTCTTTATATTCTCTGATCAAATACATTCCGTTTTTTTGTTTCTTGTGACTTCCTGTCTATTTATGGAAGATGAAACAACCGTGTGAATATAGATATCAGGCTGCTATTTAATGGGACGTGAGTAAAGTATCTAACTTCAGGCATTTCTTTGACTAACTTCATAAGACGCTTCATTCTACTTTCTTCGGTTTATCAAGTCGGTTGGAAGATAACAGAGCTTTATTATGTGGCTTTGTGAGTGTGCAGCAGTTACTGGTAACATCAGCATCTGATCTATAAGGTTTTATCTCTTTCATGATTAACGTCACAGAATGTAAAGTTCGGGAAAAGTTTTAATGTATACTATAATATACTATAGATCGTAAAATAATTGCATGCCTGTTTTAAAAATTAGTTCTGCTTATTAATAATATATGAACCATTAATAAATTTCATTAACAATATATGAACTATTAATAAATCTTAATATATGAACCATTAATAAATCTCATTAATAATATATGAACGATTAATATATCTTATAGAACACTGGTTAAGTACTGTTGAAACATTCAGTCCTGTTTTGAACTAATAGTTAACTGATATTAATGTTTATTAAAGAAATAGAGTGTGGAGGCGCGTGGCGTAGTGGTTAGGGTGTCAGCATCATGATCGTAAGATTGTGGTTTCGATACCGGGACCAGGCGACGCGTTGTGTTCTTGAGCAAAACACTTCATTTCACGTTGCTCCAGTCCACTCAGCCGGCAAAAATGAGTAACGCTGCGATAGATTGGCGTCCCGTCCAGCTGGGGAACACATACGCCATTGAAACTGGGCTCATGAGCCTGGCTAGGCTTTAAAAGGGCGCATTTATATTTATTATAAAGAAATAGAGTGATGAACCAGCAGAACTGTTTGCACACCGGGCAAAATGCTTAGTGGTATTTCGTCTGCCTTTATGTTCTGAGTTCAAATTCCGACGAGATCGACTGTGCTTTTTACCCTACGAGATCGATAAAATAAGTACCAGCTGAACACTGGTACCGGTGTAATCGAATTTACACTTTTTCCGAACTTGCTGGCCTTGTGCCAAAATTTGAAACTAATATTTGTTACAGAATTAGAGCAACGGACTAGCAAAATCGTCAGAGTGTCGAATTTTAACGGCATTTCTTCCGACCCTTTACATTCTTACATTCTGAGTGCAATTCCCCTTGTCAAGATCGCCAAGATGAGTATCAACCATATACTGCAGGTCGACTTCATTGAATAACTCCTCACCCCATCTCCTAAACCTGTTGACTTTCTGCTAAAATTTGAAGCTATTAAAGGAAGAATACATTGGATGTTTGTTAACAAGTTGATAGCTCTTTGTCCCTTTCTTTCGCTGTAACAAAAGTTTAGTACTTAGCGAGTTTATTCCTTGATTCGATTGATACAAAAGATTATTTTTAATCTTCTAACTAACGAACAATAATTCTTTTTGGATAGACTTGTGACTGCTGAAGAAAAATGAGTCGTAAACAGTGGCTTATGAAAAGGGAAAATGTTCAACCACAACCGAGAAGGGAACTTCACGGGAAAGAGGTTCTTCTCTCTATCTGGTGGGATTGCAAAGGAGTAATTCACTTTGAATTGTTACCACCTAATGCAACAATCAATGCTCAAGTCTATCGTCAGCACTTAGAGCGTTTGAAGCAAGCTCTGAAGAAAAAAAAAGACCCACTTTAGTGAATCGAAAAGGAGTGATGTTTCATCAGGACAATGCCCGACCCCACACTGCAAAGATCACATCACAGAAGATCGAAGAACTTGGTTGGGAAAAATTCCTCATCCACCTTACTCTCCTTCAGGCTACCATTTGATTCGTAGTTTACAGAATCATTTGGGGGACATAACTTTCACAAGCCAGGAGGAGGTCGAAACTGACATTTCAGAATTCTTCACTTTGAAACCAAAAGAGTTTTACATAGATGGGATTTAAAAGTTTGTAAGTAGATGGAAGGAAGTCATAGATAATCAGGGAAAGTACATTGATGATTAAATTTCAATTAAATATAACATTTGAATACTTGTTTTCATTATTCAAAATTTGGACAGAACTTATGGGATGACCTGATATAACACTACATCTATCGTTCTCGATTCAACAAGCTGGATTCAACACTGCAAAACTAAAAAACATTGCCGTCAGTTTTACAGTGTTACCACCATGTTTAATGGTAGTCTTTGTCATAATGAATATTTCCGTTCACTTTTAGATGGAAGATGTCGTCCATTAATAAGTGCCTTGGACATGCACACTGTGCACTGTTAGTGACAAAAAAAAAAAAAACTCTGAAAATCCTTTCACTGTTTGTCCGAATGATGGCACACCAAAATGTTAATCACTGGTTATTCTCTTATTAATATATAGGTACCCATCACAAGTCAGCATACACACACACACACACACACACATGTATGTATATATTTATATCTGTATGTGTGTGTGTGTGAAAGGAACACGCACAGCTTAATT
>NC_068983.1:55330323-55332599 GCF_001194135.2 Octopus bimaculoides
TGAGTAATTGACAATTTTGTGCGACGTATGCAAGTGTTTGCGTGACGTATGCCATTTGGAGCATATTTCGAAAAGATCATGATTTTTATACAAAGAGAATGATTATACACAGACCGAGGTTTAAATCCAGCAGATTTCTTGAAATTTGCTGGACCTTTGTAGGATTTAATAAAATTTTTATGGGTTCTGGTTTTTTCTTGGGGGGGGGGGTCACCCTGTACTTCGGTGTTTTAATATTTTTGTCCTCAAAACAGTCAGTACTTCCCCAATCAAATAGAGCTATGGTCAACGACATTCCAGCTATGACCATTTAGTCTGTTTTTTTTTTTATTTCATTTCCTCCACTTCTCTCTGTAAGACGACACACTGCGATATGAAAAAAAAAGCTGTTTATAGATCAGGCAACTATGTAATGACTTCCCACTTGGCTCTGTTTTTTTGAGTTGTTTTCCGTTTATGTTTACAGAGCAATTGCAATTTCTATTAACTGTAATGTCTTAAGACAGATACTATTACATAATGCGGTATATCTAGTCGAAAATAGACCGTACATGTTAGTGAAAATGATATGTAATACGTGTAATTGCTAAACATTGCTAAACAGTCGCAATGCACAAAGAAGCATCAATATTTTTCTTCAAAAGCCTGCATCCTCAAAATGAAGCAAGCCAATACGTGTGAAGACTTTCCAACATTACTTTTGTTTCTGCTAGTCTAATGCTAATGTTTCTTAGAATTAATACAGTGTAAGGCAGAATTGTTAAAGCAACGAATAAAAATGTATTACAGTATTTGTTTCAGCTCTTTACGTTTAGAATTCAAATCATGCCGAGGTTGACTTTGCTGTTACCTTTTCAAGGTCGATAACATAAAAAGTCAGTGAAGGGCAGCGGATTGGAGGAATTATTAGAAATGACAACATAAAGTGCCTTGCGGTATTTGTTCCAGCTCTCTACATTCTGAGTTCGAATACCCTGGAAAGAAATTAATCTTGTTATGTGTCCTTCTGGGTCGATAAAATAAATTACCAGTTAAAATACTGGGATGCAGCCCTATACGTCCTCTCCACAGTGTGTAGAATGCGAAAGTTTGAGAAAGTATCTTTATCTTCTCGCGACTCTACGGGCGACTAGAACAGGAAAGACGCCATGCTGCATGATCCTACAGGTTATATTTCAATTGAGAGATACGACCTAACTATGCCTAGTTACGAACCTAGCCGAGGATATACTGTGTATAACAAAGTCCAGAATTCCTTGCGATATTTAACCACTTCCTGATTTCAAATTTCCTCAAGACTGACTTTGCCTCATCCATATTTTCAAGACCAATTAAATTGATAGCAGCCATGTAATGGGGACACTATCATAGACAACTTTTTTTTTTACCTTGTACTTATATTATAAATCAGTATGTATTAACACAAGCTAAAATTTGTGGAAAATTAACGTCTGTAGTATGTTATACCCAGTGTTTCCAAGAAACATTGGACACACTGGGTATTTGTTCCGACACTAACGGTTTCCTGTAGTTACATTGCTTTTGGTAAGAAAAACCAATAAGAATAATAACATCTTTAGATTTGAAATTTTGATTTCCTTCACCAAATATTAATCTGTATTTGAACATTTCTTGTGCAATACTTGAAAGTCAAAAGGATTAATTACTTACATCCATAAATTCCGCTTTGATGTACAATGAATTAAGTTCGTATAACACTTTGATAGCGAATAACAGAGGCTGTGTGAAGTATTATAAAAGATGCTACGAGAAGTATTATAACAGAGATTAAAATATATACTATTATTGAAATAAAAGTACTGGATGAATACACAGATTGTAACACTACAATAAATTACTTTTAGTATTATACTTTCTTGATTATTTCTGTATTAACTGCAAGTGTGTCTTTTAACTATTAATGTCGTCTTTATCAAGAATATCCCTCAGAAATAATGTCGTTATTCTTCAGGTGTGTTTCGTTATAAACTTTTTTTTTTCTGACAGAATAATAAGCTTAACTCAGACATGCCATCTTCCTTTGACACATTTTTTACTTCCGTTTTTCTGTATGGCATTTCTTGAATATCCAAGCTGCTGTAACAGTTGTCTTTCGACATATATCTTATTTTATGGCAAATACTAGATGTATATATATGTCTTGTATTTATGTCATATAATTATTTTCTTTTCTGCATTTTAGAATCTGTCACCTCTACTTCTAAACAAATTATAATAATAATAATAATAATAATAATAATAATAATAATAATAAT
>NC_068983.1:55333960-55338204 GCF_001194135.2 Octopus bimaculoides
TAATAATAATAATAATAATAATAATAATAATAATAATAATAATAATAATAATAATAATAATAATAATAATAATAATAATAATAATAATAATAATAATAATAATAATAATATACTTCCTATTATAGGCAAAATGACTGAAATTTTATGGGGGTGGGGGCTAGTAAATTGCATCATTCCGGTACTCATATATATGTGTGTGTGTGCTTGTCTCCCCACCATCACTTGACAACCGATGTTGGTGTGTTTACCTCGCTGTAACTTAGCGGTTCGGCCAAACAGACCGATAGAATAAGTACTAGGCTTACAAAGAATAAGTCCTGGGGTCGATTTGTTCGACTAAAGGTGGTGTTCCAGCATGACCGCAGTCAATAAAACAAATGATGAGGATGATGACGACGATGATGATGCTGTTTCTATTATTACTCTTTCTGGTTCAGACACAAGGCCAGAAATTTTATTCTTTCCAGCTCTAGCCGAAACTTAGCTATTTCGAGAGGAGAGGTAAGTACCAGTTCTTAACTGGTGCTGTTTAATTAAGCTCGAAAGTATAAAAGGCAAAGCTGACCTCAGCAGCATGTGAACCCAGAATATAAAGCTGGATGAAATATCCCTAACGGTTTTGTCCGGTGAGCTAACGATCCTACCAGCTCATCGCCTGTTTCATAATTTTCGCACATGACAAGTAATTTTATAAAAAATTTCGTTGATTAGATTGAGCCTAGTACTTGACTGGTACTTTATTTCAACGACATCAAGAAGATGAAAGGCGAAGCTGATCTCGGTAGGTTTTTAACTCAGAACGTAGAGCGGGAAAAATAAAGTATTTTTCTGACTTTCTTGCCACTCTTCCAGCTCATCGCTCTAAATAACAATAAGTAGTTTTTAACTGAGGCATAAGGCGACAGCTTTGAATGGACTGTCAATACCTGACTGGTTCTTTATGTTATCGACTCCGGAGGGATGAAATTCGAAGTTGACCCCCACAGGATTTGAATTGAGAATGTAAACAACCAGCTCAGATACAACAAAGCATTTTTCCACTGCTCTCTCGATTCGGTCAGCTTTCTTTTCAAAATATTTCTTTGATATCTAGATACAAGTATATTTAGCAGGGCTTCCATTATTTCGATACAAATTTATTAAAAAACCTTTCGAAATATTTTTCCATTGTTAAAACTTCAATAGAATTCCTTTAATTATAATATTCTGGTTTATTCGAGCACGTTACATTGATGCTGAGAACAATATTATTCGTATGTATTGAGTTGTGAGATAAATTTGGTTTTTTTTTTTCACCATTCATTTTAATCCTTACCAATGTTATCTGAATTAATGCCAAAAATATTTTTAACATAATGGTTTTATATTTTTTAGCTCTACAACTTCTATTTATCATTTTTGAAATTTGAAATTTTTTTATTTCTTTTCTGACGTATAACGAACGACTGAGTATCAAATAGAAGGAAACGAACAAATTTATTTAACAACGCAATAAGTTATTTAACATTCTATTCATATGTTGTAGTTTGGTTGGTGGTGGTGGTGGTGATAATCTATAACTATGGTTTATTTTGACCTGTATAGAATATCCTAAGAGATACATATTTTTTTAAAATTAATTTTGTAAGACTTGCGATTAGAAAAAGATATATTTACATTCTACGGTGAATTTATGATAATGGAACATAGATGCTTATTTTGTATTACAAGGTACCAAAATATTATTTTCCACCATTCGACAATAACCATTAAAAAAATATCTTGGACTGGTGTATATTCAAAGGCTTAAGAATCTTCAGCTACCTGCTGGTTTAACGTATAGAATCTCACAATATTTTCCATAACTATTCTTTTCTACTCTAGGAACCAGATCCAAAATCTTTTGGAAGGAGACCAGTCGATTAGATTAACCCCAGTATGCAACTGGTACTTAATTTATTGACCTCGAAAGGATGAAAGACGAAGTCGACTCGGCGGAATTTGAACTCAGAACGTAAAGACAGACGGAACACCGTTAAGCATTTCGCTCGGCACGCTAACGTTTCTGCCAGCTCGCCACCCTTTATTTTCCATCAATTTTAATCAAACGAGAGTTTTCTGGTTAACGATGCACTGGTTCGTACTTCAGTATTCGAACTGCATTACATCACTTATGTTAACGTATTGATTTCAAATTTTGGGATAATGTCAACAAATTCAGAGGAAGCGGTTAAGTCGTTTATATCGATCCCAGTGTTCAACTGGGATTTATTTTATCGACTCCAAAAGATGGCAGGCAAAAATGGACCTCGGCGGAATTTGAACTCAGAACGTACAGAGGAACGAAATGCAGCTAAGCGTTTTTTCCCCGGCGTGCTAACTATTCTGCCAGCTCGCCATCTTTTCTACTCTAGGCACAAGGCCCGAAAATTTAGGGGTGGGACCAGTCGATTAGATCGACCCCAGTACGCAACTGGTACTTAATTTATCGACCCCGAAAGGATGAAAGGCAAAGTCGACCTCGGCGGAATTTGAACTCAGAACGTAAAGACACGAAAACTGTTAAGCATTTCGCCGTCTTACGTTAAAGTATTAAGTAGTGAAAACGAGAGGCAAAACCTATAACCATTGTAGACCCTCGTAGACACTTGAAAAAAGTGTACTTAATATTCAGCTTGAACCTTTGTACACCGATTCGCACAAAAATAATTTCAAGAATCTGCATTTCTTAGGAAGAAAGATTTGGGAAAGTATTTAGTGGGTTCATCTGTGAATTGGTGACATGATGAGTAGTAGTGTAGCTAGTGGAAGGACGCGGTCAAATTTAGGCAACGTTCTTGTGTGGATAGCACTTATGGGTCTGTTGTATAAGCCTGCATAGGCTTAGGTGACTCGGGGGTGAGTGCAGCACCGGGCAGCACACCACACACTCCCTACGCTCCTGATAATGAGACAGAAACCCCTGCTTTATACAGTGAAGATGCTGTATAATAGAAGCTGGATTATTTTAGATTGAAGAGTTGAAATTTTATCCAGCCATGATCCTGGATTAGGAAACAGGAAACCTCTTCCATTTAGCGTCCTTTTCAGGTAAGTTTAATATCATCAAGGTCATCAGAAGTTCAATTTCTATACAACTATACCGTCAACAAAGCAGGCAGGTATCAAACGTAAGCATAAGTTAAGCTAATAGTTTCTGCACCAACTTCATATTACGCCTGTTTTCGAGAGTGGTTCTGTCGAATTTTTCTAAAAATCTAGAATATAATTCTGCTTTTGTTTTTGAAACATCTTTGAAAGCAAACGATAAGACATGTTTCTGCAGATTACTGTTTATATAGATTTATATGGCTCACTATAGAACCAGAAAATAATGAAGTGTGGTTGCGTAGATGACGGGGAGAGAAATATCTAATGCTTCGGGCAGAATACATATAAGTAAAGCTTCTTTTCTTCTTTTAGCTCATACGTACATCTGACGTTTCCGTTTTTCTTATCACTGTATACATACATACATACGTACGTACATGAGTTTGTGCGTATGTGTGTGGGTACTCTATATCAGCAGAGATATATAATACACGCACACATACATACTCACTTACACATACACATTCGAACGTAAAGACTCATTAAGTTGGTGCTCTTATCTCAACTTCCAACGCATTTAGGTGATTGCGAATGCAAGACAATCGCTGGGAGAAACACCAGTTCAAAGCAAAAGCCTGTTGTTACTGCTGCTGCTGCTGCTGGTACTAATTTTCTGATACTTAGATTAGAGCAAAGTGTAGAAGAAGTGCCTTGCTCAAGGATGCAGTAAAATACTAACCACTAGGCCACGCACAAATGTATTAAAAGTAGAATTCCTCGGGATTTAAAATAAGAGCATAATTAGATTCCAAACATTCTAATCCTTTCTACTATAGGCACAAGACTCGAAATGTTTTGGGAGTAGCTTGCCAGGCGATTAGATCGACCCAGTACGCAACCGGTACAAAATTTATCGATCCCGAAAGGATGAAAGGCAAAGTCGACCACGGCGGAATTTGAACTCAGAACATAAAGACAGACGAACGCCCGGTGTGCTAACGATTCTGCCAGCTCACCGCCTTTTCCCAACATTCTAATACTCCTAACATGAGCATTTTAAAAAGAAATACATATTGGGGGAAGGTATGATCAATTAAATCGAACCTAATACTTGAGTGTTACTTTATTTTATCGAACGAAAAAGTACGAAAATATTTGGGTGAAATGAACTTATG
>NC_068983.1:55341516-55344716 GCF_001194135.2 Octopus bimaculoides
ATGCATGCATATTTTTTAAAAGTTCATTATTAATTGAAAAACATAAATATAGTAATATATAGAATTAGCTTAACAGAAAAACAGGAAAAAAAAAGAACAAAGAAAATAATTAATAGATAAACCGTAAAATAAAACAAAAAAAAAAACGAAAAAAAAAAACAAATCAAGCAAACGGTGGGTCTTTATAAATATTGTTTTTGCGGCTGTTGGCTTTGTGAGCGAAAACATCAGAGTTTTTAAAATCAAAGAATGCATTGTGTGGCCTTATCTTGAGATAAGAAAGCATAATTCCCCACACATCATGCCATCCCATAATAATAAAAATTGAAATATCACATCATACTAAGTTCATTTCGATCCTTATTAGAGTTATTATAACTACTAGTAATAATAATACTAATTAAATCAAAATTACGTAATTTAGTTTCAGTTCATAGAAGTCTGTTTTTGATCTTTGAAATGTTTTAATTAAGCATCAAAACATTTGCTTCATTTAAGAGAAAGCTATAATCAATCTTCTTCCATTATAATTTCAGTCACATCTAAGAGAAGCTTTATAGAAATAGAAAATTGGCCTCCAGTGTTTCACAGCTAGTTTATTCTATTGAACCCGGAGAGACAAAAATCTATGTGGACCACAGCGTGATTTGAACTCAAAATGCTAAGTGCAAGAAAATATATACATATATATATATACATATATATACATGAGTGAGCAAGTGAGTGGACAAACGAAGGAAAGAGACACTCAAAAACATTTGTTAAGAGTTTCATATATTATTGCTACTAAAAACAGTTTGATTCGGCTCCATGCCGAATCAAACCGTTTTCTAATAATAATAATAATAATAATGATTATATATATATATATATATATATATATATATATATATACACACAACTCACATCAGCGCACGCACACATACATTCTTGACCACTTTCTTCAACCTGGTCGACGTCCATGAAAAAACACAAGACGAATCTTAATGGTGGACTTTGAAATCACGAGAAACAAGAACGTGCAAAGCAAATATTGATTTCTAACATTGGCAAAATACAAGTGAAATGTTGGAGTGGATAAATTATAGCACTACCTGCTCAAACATTTTGGAGTTCAGATCCACTTGCAGGTGGTTCGTAGTGTCTGACGGCAGGACACGTTATTCTACATTTTCTCAGTTCACCTAGTACTGGTATCTCTGAGAATATAGAAAAGAATAAAAATTAGATAAAAACCAAATCGTATCGGCGTTGCCGGAGACTGACTCTTCGGTTTCGCTTCTGCCATATTTCCAAGGAATAAGAGGAAGACATTGCGATTAACGAGTCTCAAGCTTCAAAACTACAGAGAGACAGAGGGAGGAAGAGAGAGAAAGAGAGACACGAATAATGTGTTAAATGAGACACAAGATGGTTGCACCGGAAATCGAAAACACATTGCGAACTCGACTTTCTAGAAGCTTAGCACAATTCTAAAGACACCAGAAGCTATGTGAAGGTAAACAATTGATTGATATCTTTGGTCAAAAATAGTTAAATATCTAACTGTTTTTCTTCTCTTTTTTTTTGCATAAGGGTTTAGGATAATTAATTTTGTTTAACTCCTTAGAATTTAAACCGGCCATATCCGGATCAAATATTCTACCTGGTTGTATTCGAACCAACCAGATCCAACCTCTGAATCTCACCCTACAATATCGCTCTAAAAAAAAAAAAATAGCCACATTATTGAAATCTCGAAGCTACAAGATAATACATGATTAATTCAAAATAATGTGAATAGATACGTAGGTATTACATTTGATAAACTGAATGCTAAAAAGTAGACAATATGTTTATACAGAAGAAGAGAATGACATTGTATGACTTCCGTGTTTGTTAAGGATTTTAGTGATGGAAGAGAAGTAAAGTGATACACGGCCTTAGATTTGTAAGAAAGGGTGATATGAATTATTACAAGTTCTTATAATTTTGAATAGTATAAGCAGCATTGATGAATAAATCTTTAACGACCAGCATAAGAACAACTAGTAAGCTTGATTCTAGTTTGATATTTGAAAGAAGAATCCACGGAAAAATTGTTTGCCAAATTAAATTTTTAGAATATTTCTGAAGAATATGTCAAAGATAAAATATTATATATTCCTTCCTTCCACAAACATTAGTTCTTGCGATACTTTGTCATCATTTACATTAATATTTTATGTTATATTGATTGATTCCGTTGCTAAAAGACGACTAAATTTCCGAGAAAGTAATGGAGTTTAGTTTTATGAAGCAGACCTAATACATGTCTGGAACTTATTTTATTTCTTAGAAGAATGGAAGAAGCCAGCTCCTGTGCGATTTAAGCCTCAAGTAAAAACTAACAAAACTAAATATCACGGTATATTTCTAAGAAAATGAAAATCGATTATTTCTCGGGAATACAATGCAGTAAAACGTTTTTGAAACTATATTGAAACTTTCGGTTGATTCTGTGATTCTGCATGTTTATCTAAAACAGTCCACAATCAATGATTGCCTATCGACCCCTTTGGCACCTATTTTGCTTGGGGCGTGGGAGTACCTTCATAGCTATTCGATGTCAAAGAACATATTTTTATGATAAAATATTATCAAAAATGTTTAAATACTTTGTGCATTGTAGAAATATAACCAGTTTATTGCACACAAACTTTTACAACAAAATTTTATATAGACCCCCCAAAGACCATATGAACCCCGATTGAGAACCACTAATATAAAAGATTCACCCAAGATGTTTACATAATTCTAGTGACCATTTAGTTTTGGATTTCGAACTGCTTCCTTTTCTTTAACCTTTTTCTGAGGAGCTGATACTTTATCTCACTCTATACAAAAGATGCTTGAATAAATAAACAAAATCATAGCTTATACTTTGTTAGATTGCAAGGTTTTGAACAATTTTGGTGTAGTTCAGAAAAAAATTAACAATATACGATGCAAACACAGGAAATTAATTTCTACGACAGAAACACGACCATGGACTTTATAATGCAGGGCATCGAGTTTATGTAAGTACGTGTATATTTATCTGTCGATATATATATATATATATATATATATATATTTAATTATATGTATTTATTTTCTCCTATTAAAAATAATTCGGATAAAATAAATGGGTTAATAGATACCAGGGTAACATGCGTTTACTCCATTCTTTAAATTTATAT
>NC_068983.1:55345019-55345534 GCF_001194135.2 Octopus bimaculoides
AAAAAAAAAAAAAAAAAATTAAGCTTTCTACTACGCGGACGAATATAATTTCGTATGGTAAACACCAACAACAGCAACAACGACAACAAGCCTACACAAATAGACTGGACAGCGGCGAGAGAACCAGTGTTTAGACTGCAACATTGTACCCCGTACAATTGATTACAGCATCTCATAGAATTCGGTTTGGACATCAGATATGTCCACGGCATGTTTTATCTGAAATGCAAGATCACTGTGCTACATAATCTCTCCCCCACCCAAACACTTGTGTAGAGTGTTTCTGCTCGACCAAACTTTATCTCAGCTTCACAAAATCAATAACAATAACAATATTAACAATAACAATACCAAAAACAACAACAATACCAACAACAACGAAAATAGCATCAAAAGCGACAATAACAGCAACAATAATATAAGAGAAATATCTGATAATTTGAAACAGAAGAGAGAGAGAGAGAGAGAGAGGGAGAGAGAGAGAGAGAGAGAAGGAGAGAGAGAGAGAGAGAGAG
>NC_068983.1:55346074-55346991 GCF_001194135.2 Octopus bimaculoides
CACACACACACACACACACACACACACACACACACACACACACACACACACACACACACACACACACGCACTGGAATGTTAATAATGAAAGCAATGATGTTTGGTAAATTTAGAATAATTTGATTTTCTTTTTCATCAATCGTTTTAGTAAGGCAATAAGGAAAGAAACGAGTCATCACGCATCGGGCAAGCTCTGGATGAATACTCGCCTTAATAAGAAACGGTTACAGACTTCCGCATTCTCCTAGCTCCCGTTTAGTGAAGTCCCGTACCCTAGTGGTTAGGGTGTTGCAATCACGATCGCAATCGCAGTGCGTTGTGTTCTTGAACAAAACGACCTCATTTCATGTTGTTCCAGTTCTCACAGCGGTAAATGTGCAACTCTATCATAGACCGGCGTCCAGTTCAGAGGGAAAGTTGTGATCTCGGTCATTTAAACAGCATGGAAAGCAGGTAGCCAGCCGTTCGTGTCCTAGGACTCGAGTCGGTACTTACTGCTTCCTTAAAGGTAGAACATCTTTATAATGTGATCCTGCATAATCCTAAAATGGTTTAGAAAAATGTTTGATCTGTCATGGTTGGCCGGATGGCTAAACAGCTGCAAGAAAATGAGCAGTTATCGTAGAAGCTTTCAATGTGAGACAGTATCATAGGAAAACTAGATCCCAGCCATCTTTTGTTCTTGGGGAACTTTCGGAGTTCATTCTTGATTTGAAACAGATGTGATTTAATGAGAAGAGAATTAATTAGTGAGACACACTTTAGGACAGTCGCAGCGTAATTAATCTTGAGGAAATTATAATGCTTGTCTTGGAATGACACAAATGTAAAGGAGAATTAATAATTATCGAGATAGGCGTAAAGAGTGGAGAGAGAGAGAGAGAGAGAGAGAGAGAGAGAGAGAGAGAGAGAGAGAG
>NC_068983.1:55347876-55351722 GCF_001194135.2 Octopus bimaculoides
GAGAGAGAGAGAGAGAGAGAGAGAGGGGGAGAGAGATGGTACGGCAACTGTGTATATTAAACCTGCTGTTCTCGGTTGGTATGCAGCCGTATCATATTGCACTTTAGATAGATCACTGCTGTACAAAATGGTGTTTGGTTGTCGGTTAGGTTGGCTTATAGCATATAACACATAGCTGCATATACCATATCATCGTAGCAGCTTCATTAGGACGTGGTGCTTTCGTTTATCGTAGCATCACCTCTATATTTTCTACTAAACACTTGGCTTTTTGCCTGGGGTGTAGGTATGTACGTGTATTTGTGCGTGCATGCGTTCGTGTGCATGCGTGTGTGTGTGTGTGCATGCGTCTGTATCTGTGTATGTATGTGTGTGTCTTTCTGTTGTATGTAGGAAACAGAGAAAGGGAGAAGGAAGAGAGAAAAGGGGGAGGGAGAGATAAAGGGAGAGAGAAAATGGGAGAGCGAGGGCGAGAGAGTGTGTATGTGTGCGTGTGCGTATGTGCAGTGATAGTAATCGTTTGCCATCTCTAGCGAATTGCAAGTTTGTCTTTTAATTTATTAATCTGCATGTATGTGTGTCTCTTCTATTTTTTTATTATTATAAATCTTCCACTGAGGAGGGAGCCAGTTTCCAACAAAGATACAAGGTTCCGTCTTTGGGATGTAGTTAACACAGACAAAATTCACATTTGGAACTTCAGAAAAGTCTTGCATATTTTTACTGTTCCATTCACAGATTCGGCTTGTAATATACGGATTATGTATGTATCTTTGTATGTATGTATGACGGTGGCGATGGTGGTAATAGTTATAGTAATGATTCTGATGAGATAGTGATGATGATCGTGGTAGTGGCATTGTATTGCTGTAATGGTTGTTGCAGTAGTAATTAAAGTGACGGTGGTATTAACGACGGCTGTGATTGATGGAAGGGATTTTGGGTAGAGCTGAGCGGTTTGTGATGGTGAATCTGCTGATGGTAAGTCTCTTGGTAAATGGATATACATAGGAACTGAAAAGCGAGTACCAACCGATTGTTGGTGCAGCTCTCGCTCTCCTACTCTCTCTCTTTCACCCTCCTCCTCCTGCCTTGACGTCCCAGATGTGCTCCTGGACCAAAGGGTGAGACAGTCAAGACTATATAGGTATCAAAAATCAATTAGCAAAAGCATTTAGCTACCTGTTATCAGTCGGTCCAGAGCCATGTCTTCGAATCTTATCAACGAGCGTTCAGACCACGATAATTTGTTAAACGACGATCGAATGATAATAGGAGACATACGAAAGAAATCAGATCAAACGAAGGATTAGTGGATCGATTTAAATGATCGATTTCCACACACATGGATATATATATATATATAAGTGTGTATGTGTGTGTCAGCATGTATGTGTTTGCATGTATTAATATATAATTATGTATCTCTACATGCGAACGTGCACGCCTGTGTTTAGGCATGTGTACCTATACATCGATTTATAGATTTATGTTAAACACACACACGCACGCACACACACACACACACACACACACACACACACACACACACACACACACACAAACACACAAACATGCACAAATACTCATACACACATGCGCAGAAAATGATTCAATGCTAGAGAGAAAGAAAGAGAAGTATTGGTTTGGCAGTGGAAAGAAAACCCACACCTTATCTTGTAAATATATAATATAAATATACATTCACAGCAACACGTGACAAAATATCCCAATGTTTATTTTTTATTGTATTAAGTTCTTGTTTTATAAATCTACTATGCATATCCCTGCCTAATTAATTATTCAACTTAAAATTAGTGACGTCCAGGTTCGCTGAATCAAACTGGAACATAGAAACTAATAACGGGGAAAAAATTAATAAACATGGAACTCCTCTCATCAGCCATGGAGACCGGAATCAGCTTAATTTCGGCGTATTTAAAGTTCAAATATTTTACGTTCCATAATACCACTCCTCTGGTTCCGCGCCAGTGACCGTGAAGATTACAGATATGATGCGTATTCAAGTACTTAATGGGGAAGTAAACAACATATCAATGAGACAGAAATCCACGGATAAATACATACAAGCATATATGCTTATAAATATAGGGTGTCCCAAAAGTAATTGACGTATTTCAATTTTTAACTTACAAATAAAAGCATGAAATTTTGATACAATATAAAGGACATTATGGAAGTTAATTTAGAAGGAAAATGTTCGAATGCTGATTCATGATTTTCTGTAGTCCTTGATGTTCTTATATTTATAAACACGCATAGTTATGTCGGATGACCATTTGTGTCCGAACAAGAATATCAATGACTGCAGGAAATCTTGAATGAGCATTCGAAATTTTAACTTCTAAAGTTTTTCGACAACAACTCACACAGCCGCGGCGCGATATTGGCATGATCAAAGGCAAAGCGAAGCATGATATCTAATATTAGAAAAGTCCGCTGGTTCCAATATGTGACGGACAAGTTCTTCAGCTGCAGTTAGTACTTCTTTAATATAACCAAGGTTATTCACTGCGCGGGTGGTTATACGAGGACATAAGCATACATACATACATACATACATACATAATACCTAAATACTTAGTGAACTTAAGAAGTTATAATACATATATGCATACATACATATATATATATATATATATATACATAGACATACATACACAGATACATACACAACCATATAAGCATAAATACTTACATTCATATATACATACATGCGTACTCACATACATATATGCATACATGCATTCATACATGTAACCATCCAGGCAGCTTTGTAGACCGGTCTCGGTGAGTATGTGTGTGAATATATGTGAGAATGTGTGAGTATGTGTGTGCGTTAATATGTGTGTGTGCGTAAATGTGTCTGTGTGTGTGTGTGTGGGGGGTTCTTATTCCTCTAGCTTCCAGTACCTCTGTTCCCGCACGATACATCAATCATTTCTTTGTGTTTAAATATTCAGCATTATTGCCATTTATATAAAACGCAGCCAATCTGGAAGACTACATTTTCTATATATAAATCTACCACCGTTCTTTTCTATCTACCTAAGAATTTATTAACTTCTTTGTCTAACAACACTCTGTCTCTCCCACTCACTTTCTATCTCTCTCACTCTCACTCTCACTCTCTCTCACTCTCTCTCACTCTCTCCCTTACTAGGCCTCATTCTCTCTGCGTATGTGTGTGTGTGTGTGTGTTTCTGTGAGGGATGTATATATTTTTACCAGACAGCATCGTGATTATTTACAATATCGTCTGACAGATCAGATGCGTATATCATTTGCGTTTGTTTAAAACTCTGAGTAACGTTGCAATGGAGTCAGCCATTGACTTTATCCACACACACAAACGTGCACATGAAACGATACACACACACACACATGTATATATATACATATAAATACGTACATGCACACACACATACATACATATATATATGCATACAGAAAATTATGTAGTTATATATCAATTGGTGTTTATCTTAATAAAACAGCTGCTGTGTACAATTAGAGCATGCGCAATGGGAAATTGATTCCTTTCTGCTAAGTATGTTCCTCACCAAGATCGTTTTAACCTATTGTGTATATACACAGTAGTTTAATAACCTGTCGAAGTTCAATGACTTGCTATGTCTGTCTGTCTGTCTGTATAAAAAAGATGTTCGACTTGCATCATTAACTTTGATGCCTACACACATACACACATACACACACACAGACACACACTCACTCACTCACTCACATATATATGTATATAATTTAAAACGGTTTCATTCGGTTTCGGTGATTTTTCAAATATATATATATATATATATATATATA
>NC_068983.1:55352494-55356331 GCF_001194135.2 Octopus bimaculoides
AGTTTTTGTGATGTTTTTACGGCCTTAATAAAAAAGCATATTAATCTACTTTCGGTATTCTAGTACTATCCTTTCCACCTTGTTTTGCATTTATGTGCTTAGTGAGTTACAGAAGTTACGCAAGATTCTTAGAATTCAATCTCTTCTCTCTCTCTCTCTCTCTCTCTCTCTCTCTCTCTCATTCTCTGTGTGTGTATATATATATATATATATATATATATAGAGAGAGAGAGAGAGAGAGAGAGAGAGAGAGACTCATAAGAAAGGAAGAGAGTAAGGTGATGCATACAGCCATTTGATAGTATTAAGTTTTGATAATAACATCTTGTTAAATAAAAGCTATATCTTTAAAACTACTAAATTTTTTCTTCTACGTTGAAGTTTGTTATGTAAGATTAGTTGTCTATAGTTAATAAATCAAAAATAAACAATTATTTAAGCGCAATTTACGATACTATATACCTACACACATACACACACAGAAGTGTGCGTATATTCATATATATTATATAATACTTATTGTATGTACGCATGCCTGTATGTATGCATGCATGTATGGATGCATGTGTGTATGTGTGTGCGTGTGTGTGAGCGTGCGTTAATATGCGTATGTATACACATATGTATATGTCTTAAGGCAAAAGTTGGCAGTAGCTTTGGCAGATAACCACACCAAGTTTTAAGAAGGCTCAAATTACGTAACTAACCATATTTAACGATAGACGTCTGCTGAAATCTTTCAGGTACAAGAGTAAAAATAAACATACAAGCACTTTATTCGAATTACTTATGCAGGAAGCCAGTACGCGGTCTTTCAAAACAGCTAGAAATAGAAACCAAATCTCTCTCTCATACCACATTGTACCTTTTTCAAAATGCGATCTATGAAGTAACAACAACAACAACAACAACAACAACAACAACAACAATAATAATAATAATAATAATAATAATAATAATAATAATAATAATATTCAGACAAATACATAAGAAAAACACCAGGACTTACAAAAACATACAGAAAATTGCACTACTGGGCACTGCACTCATCCTACGCAAAACACTTTCAATACAGTAACCATAAGAGCATCACAGCAAACCACAGCACAGAGCTGCGCTCGGTAGTGAAGTGAAAGCACGTTATAAAAATAAAACTTCTGAACAACAACAACAATAATAATAATAATAATAATAATAATAATAATAATAATAATAATAATAATAATAATGATGATGATGATGATGATGATGATGATGATGATGATAATGATGATGACAATAATGAAATAGACGTGTTGTTTACTGTTAAAATTTCATCCATGATAGGTCTGCTCGACCTAAATGAAAACAACTTGTGAATCTGTGATGAATTTGATATCCATTAATTAATTTATGCATCGCGGGGTGGAGGTGGTGGGGTTCTGAGACGATAAAATTCTACGTTCCAGAGAAGTAGCGTGGATTCTAGCCTCCTTGTGCGGTAGCCAAAATAGCCGTTTCTTCCTTAAACGTAACATACATCAAACATTCATATAAAAAGTATCTTGACTTGTGCGGTCCGCAAACTCTGTCCCACCTCCCCCAATAGAACGTAACTGATGCAATCTGCTATTTGTTTTCTCTTTTCTTTCGCACAATTAGTTCAAGTTCTTTACGAAAAAACCGTTCACATATCTTTCTGACGCTAATTATAACAAAGAATTCCAATTGACAGGAACTGTAAATAGCGTCAGAGTGTTTTCTCTGTAGTCAATCATCTAGAACCTATTACCCTTTATATTTAAATGCCAGCCGAAATGTCTATTCAATGAGTGCTGCCTTTGTGGGATGAGAAATAACGACCATCAAATTAGGATGGAAGAGAGAGCAACCGTTACTCCGTCGGTTACGACGACAAGTGTTCCAGTTGATCCGATCAACGGAACAGCCTGCTCGTGAAATTAACGTACAAGTGGCTGAGCATTCAACAGACTCGTGTATCTTTGAAGTAGATCTCAGGGAAATTCAGTGAGACTCAGAATGTGACAAAGCTGACCCTTTAAGATATAGGTACTACACATTTTTCCAATTGAGTGGACTGGAGCAACGAGAAATAAAGTGTCTTACTCAAGGACACAATTGCACCGCCGGGAATCGATCTAACGATCTTACGGTCACGAGCCGAATATCTTAACCACTAGCCACGCCCCTTCAACGAAAGAGTTTATAGATGTTCATGAGAATGTCCATTCAAGATATAGAACGATGAAGTTTGTGTTACTCAAAGATATTTAACGGTACACATTACTGTTTCTTCCGAACCAATCACTCTTAAACTCAGAATATTTATCCCTTCTTCTGGCATACACCGCGATCAGATTTGTTGTGCCTGAGAAATGCAGCTAAACCTAAGGGTTAGACTCACTAATTTTCCTAAAGGAGATAATAGTGATATCACTCTGACCAGACAGGTTCCGGCTATCCAGAAGTGTGAAAACAATAAATATTTCAGAATTGACACTGCCCTAGGAAGACAGGTTCGACATTTCTCACCAGCTGAAGAAAACCAAATATCAGAACCTGGTCGATGAGGAACTTGTCAAGGGATATCATGAAGCCTCATTCCATATTGATGTTGGCTGCCGTTTCTTTCCAGCCAAATCGGTGTGCTATTTCCTACAGGAGATTGGTTTAGAATTCAGGCAAGTGAACAAAACCAGGGTGATAGGCATGGCCGTTGAAACCAACTCAAGGTGGCATAAATTGACAAGAGATCGCAGATGGAACCCTTTAGCAAGCGAAGACTTATTTAGTCTTTGCTGCCCCTCTCAGATGAATCGTAAAGGCTAAGGGGCGAAAAGCTTGTGAACCTGAGATATATGATGATGATACAGAAGGATTTCCAACATTGCGATGGATTTACAAAAGCTTGCAATATTTAACTCTTACAGGTTCTGAATAGCTCCTGCAAGTTCTGTGTAGAACGAAGCATCTCTGAAGTTTATTTCACTTGGAAATTGTGTTACACCATTTCTATCTAAAGTTAGCATTGTTACAGGTGGGTTGGCATCTAGATTCACTGATGATAAATTGCTGGATGAGGCTAGTAAATGTCTTTTATAGTTTCCTTTAACTAAAGGCAACTTTTGTATGGCTTTACAGCATGATTATAAAAAAGACACAGCAATGGAGGTGTGTCATTTGTCTAAACAAATCATTTCTGGTCAATATTGCAATATAAAACGATTGAACATAATACATAGAGTCGTTGTTGCAATATTACTTAATACCAACTCATTACAAATGTAATCTCCAGATATGACTATTTCGCATCTCAAAACTTATAGAGGAGATCACCCGGTTTCTGTGGCGTATAAGTGACCAAGATCACGACATTCCCTTCCACCAGAACATCAGTCCGTCTTAAGGTTACTCATCTTACTGCTAAGTGAACTAAAACAATGAGAAATGAAATGTTTTGCTCAAAAGTACAACGCATCGCCTGGTCCAGGAGTCTAGCGATTGTGAGTGTGACGCTTTGACCACTAGGCGACGTAGCTTCACAACTAATTACATATGGTATGGAATAATATACCTAGTGTAGCTTATTAAGGGCCATAAAAGCAATATAATGCATTATTCGAAAGTAAAATATTTAACGCTGCTGTAAATAGTGTTTCAGTTTTAAATCCTAAGAAAACCTTTAAAGGATCGCATGCGATTCAAATTATTCGAAGTTATTGAGGGTAAACTATCGTGAGCATTTCTTGTAATTCAAAAGGTTAAAAAAACAAAAAAAAAAAAAACCATGCTTGATTAAATATTATTACAAACACATTATGGTTTATAATCTGTTGT
>NC_068983.1:55357713-55360856 GCF_001194135.2 Octopus bimaculoides
GGACAGATAGACAACGTGAGAATTTTTCAACAGGTAAACCAATATTTGAAAAGTGATGGACAAAATGTAAATACACACACACACACACACACACACACACACACACACACACACACAAATCAATAAAGGTTGTATACAATGAATAGTGTTCCAAAAAAAGAGGAAAGTGAAAAGAAGAGACTGACATTTCGGGTGAACCCTTTATAAATGTGGAGTAAGAAGCAAAATAAAATAAACAAGAAAACAAACGATATCTATTTGAAGCTTATGTGTATCTTTAGGTCACATTCTACAGCAGAGGTTCTCAAACTTTTTGGGCCACCGCCCCCTCCCGCCTCATGGCCACATAATAACCTCAGCACCCCTACCCCTATGTTTATGTATAGATATATATTTTATAGTTTACTAATTTATGAATCATTTGATATTTAATATATTATATAATTTGTATACAATGCTATAATAATATAAATTCATAGCGTTCCCCAATCCACTGCCTTCCTCCCAGCGCCTCCTTTTTCTCTACCCCACACCCTTAGATACCAGCGCCCACCTACCTGGACCCTCTCAACGACCAACGTGGGGCGGTAGCACCAACTTTGAGAACCCATGCTCTACAGTATGAAACAGATAGATATACACGTGCTTCTAGTAGGTGCATATATAATTTATGTACTTGCATACATACATACATACATACATACATACATACATACATACATACATAAATACATACATACATATCAGGATATGTTCTTAACTTCCATTCGAGAATATTATGACTTAAAGAATTCAATACAATGATGAGAAGCGTAAATATAATTTATGCAAATGAATATTTGACAGCTGTACAAAAGTTTTAGTTTTATTGCAATTTATAGAAGATACGAAATACTGGAAAGAAGCGCAGCTATTATAGTTTAAGTGAAGAGAGAAAAAATGTATATCAAAATAAAACATAGCTTTTGAGACAACGGTTGTAAATTATGCTCAGAAATAAAAGTATATGTATGTGTCGCTGGAAAAGTAATCTTCTACGTAGAAGTAATCGTAAAATATTATTAGGATCCATTCTTCATAGAAATAGCGTTTTGGGATTGAATAATTTGAAATCACATTAGCTTATTTCGGTTTATATGCGTTAGATTAGTAGGAAGGGTTGAAGGATTTATTAACGTACTTATTTTATTGTTAAAGCAATTTCATTAGCATTGTGTAATGCAATTTTAATTCTTCAAAATACGGTGTCTTTAGTTTTTATCTAAATATTTTATCTAAATATTTTCTTGAATATTTAATAACTTAAATTTTAATAGTAATATATATATATGACTAGAAAATATTTGATTGCTGCGATGACAAAAAAAAAAAAAAAAGAACTGGAAAAAGAAAATTATTTCCAATGGGAAATATAATATTCTTTTTAAATGATTCGAATAAATAAATAAACGGTTCGATGCATATATTAGCAATACAGTTATTAAAATGATTTAGTGAGGAGAAATACTGTCACTGAAAACATTCATTTGATACGGATGAGGTATGCTGCTAATAGGAAACTAAGGAACTGAGAATACCAGAGACAAGCAGAATTGTTCAATAGTAATGAAATAGATTTTGAAGAAAACTGGGAGTGATTTATTGAAAATAAACCCAGGCAAAATATAAAGTTAGTGAAACAAGCCTGCAATTAAAATAATCTTATATGAATGAACATCAAACATTGAATAGTAGACATGGATGAATATAGAATAACACACTCACACACAAACACACACACACACACACACACACATTCATTAATTGAACATGTGATGATTGATTCGTAAATCAAGCTACCAATGTGTCACTCAATTAACAGAGCAGTTACACTATGTACCCGATTGTCTTCCATTTGTCACCTTTGTATATGTGGGTGCATAATGTATAGGCGCTCGACGTACATCAATTCTAAACACCTGAACAAAAAATAATGTTATAACGAACATTTTGAGAGCTTTTCCAATCCTGCAAACATTTCCTTGCATAAAAAGGAGTTGAGGAGAAAGATAGAGGTGGGGAGACAGGCAAATAGACTGACAGGCAGACAGGCAAGGATTAAGCTCTCTTCTCTCGTCTGCAAGTTGTTATTTTAGTATAAATATCTACGCCAATTTTGTATCTATTCTGGCAACAAGATGATTATATTCTGAGTGAAGAATTCATTTCTCATTTAAGTTCTGTGGTTTGTTTCAGCGTTTTCTCAGAGAGATTTTGTCTGCCGTTTATAATAAATTTGCTGCGTATCAAACAGTGAGACAAACCAACTGCGAACAACATCGATGTTTAGATTTGAACTGAAAGTACATGCCTGTACGTATAGCTTCATAGATGTGTACGAATAAGAAACATCATTAAATGTCTTCTCCAGGTGGTGCTATTTAGTTAGTTATGGCCTGGGCCAATTCTAGCCGAAGTTTCAATATATATAAGTGTGTGTGTGCGTGTGTGTGCGTGTGTGTGTGTGCATACATACATAAACAAACGTATATATATATATATATATATACGCACTCATTTAGATTACTAGTATCATTATTATTATCATTATTGAGTGAGAGAGCAGAGCATGCCATCAAAATGACACTCGGGTAAAATATACGAAGCCCAGTATACCCATCATGACTACCCGTCTGATAAGGGCACACCAGTCACATGCATCACAACCATATGTGTGCGACATGGTGGTCTCATATCAAGATATACAGCGCATGACCTTGCAGGTGGGGATCCATCCCCTTCAAAAGGTCCCCGAATAAGGGTTGTTTAAGGATGTTGAACAAAGCACCTATCAGGGAATAATAATAATGATGATGATGATGATGATTATGATGATGATTATAATAATAACAACAACAACAATAATAATATTATTATTATTATTATTATTGTTGTTGTTGTTATTATCATTATCATCATCATCATAATCACCATCACCATTATAATTATTGAAATACTCGGGAAAGTACTGTTTTCTCGGATTTTGTATGAAAATACTTTTCAAACTGTGTTCAAGAATTCTGGGAGATGAATTTAAGACCTTGGGCAGAGAAATCTTTAAAATATCCTGCAAAATGCTATTAATTTTACTGAATTGTCAAACT
>NC_068983.1:55361707-55364311 GCF_001194135.2 Octopus bimaculoides
TGTGTGTGTGTGTGTGTGTGTGTATCTGTATCTCTATTGCGTTGTTCTTCTATTGGACTGCAGCCAGTTTAGACGAAGAGGGTTTAGCGGATCATATCGACTCGAGTCGTTATTTCGGTTTGATACACATTTTATCGAAACCTATTTATCGATTCACTAAGTTGCCGGAAATAAAGGGCTAAACCACATGTATTTCACCTGTTAAGTGACTCCTGTAAACATAAGCACATGAAAAACACCACAGCTACTTATACAACATAAAAACTAGAACTCCTGTAAACTTGTCTGTCTAGTTTGCTTAACACTGCATGCATTGGAGACGTGTATTAATTAACTCATGGTGCACAACAATGCGGTTTCAAATAACAATTTGAACTGTAATGTGTTACATTTTAAAATAAACATACAATTTTAGCTTCATTGTGTAAAATAAACAAAATGGTTGTATCAGAGTTTTATCTCTCCATAGACAGGAGAAAAATAAGATCGTTCCGACTAACTTTCAGTTTTTTATATGTTCTTCAGACAAAACTATGTTACTAACGTCTCTACGAATAAAAAAAAAGATAGGCGGTTTCTTTCTTTTTTTTTTTTTGTCTAAATACACGCATGTGGTAAACTGTATAAATTCCGTTCTCCGGGTGAATGTTGGTACTGACGTAATTTGATCTCTACTATGGTTTCATATATTGTACCAATCGTACTCTTTTCAACTTTTCTTAACTCAGCTTGAATCACCTACGTACATATTTTCATACATATATGCAAAGACACACACGCACACGTTTATATACATTCATACACATACTACACACACATACACACACACACGCGCGCACACACACTCATTCATTTATTCATTCATTCGGGACTCATTGTGCCTTGTGGAACTTGATGCGACAGCAAAATCATTCCACCTTCTAACACTGACAGCGTCCTTAACAACTTGTTCCATTGTTACTCCTTCTGCTTTTAAGATCTTTTGTTATTGTTCTTCGTCACGTTTCCTTTGGTTGGCCATGTTTTCTTTTACCTTGCGGAATCCATTGCAAAGCGATCCTGACAATTGAGTTCGGTTTATAGCGACAAACTCCACCCATCTATTTCCATCTCCTTGCTTCAATAGTTTCTCTTATTGGTTTCACGTTAGCCTTGGTGTGTAGTTGGTTATTCGGGATCGTATTCTGCCAGTAGACCTTCAAAATATTTCCTAAATATTTCTTTTGAAACACCTCCAATTTCTTTTCAATACTTTTGGTTGTTTTCGAATATTCGGATCCATAGAAGAGGATGCTAAGTACGTTGCTTTTGTAGAATTGTATTTTGGTTCTCTTGCTGAGTATTGGTGATTTCCAAATTGAGTTTAACTTATCGAATGATTGGTTGGCTTTGCTGATTCTTGTATTTATTTCATGAATGCAGTCTCCATCCATTGTTATTTTGGTGCCGAGATAGTTAAATTCGTCAACATCTTCGCATTTTCGATTGGTTTATCGTTCAAAGTCACACCTGTTGCATTTTTATAAAGAATGTACGTTTTCCTCTCGTTGATTTTGAGACCTATGGTGTTGGCTATTTGACTAAATCTTCCAGATTTGTCTTTTAACTATTGAGGCGTATATGAGAACAAATACATGTCATTTAAACCTTCTAGCTGATTTGTGTTCCAGTGTATGCACACAAACGCACACACACACAAACACACACACACAAACACACACACACACACGCACACACATACACACACACAAATACACACACATACACAGACTCTCTCTCATATATATATATGTAAATGTGTGTTTTTTATATCAAGTTATACATAAAAAATAATTTAAACTGCAATAATGTAAAATGCAAAGTTACTCAACTATTTATAATAGAGAACATGTTTATTAAACTAGTGCTAGGAAAAGGTTGACAGGGATTTCGAAGTATCAACAATCTGAGGAAAGCGACCAATATTTGCTTCTATATTTAGCTGTAATAAAATCAATTTTACATTAATTCATTGTTCTTCAGCAAGAATAGCAATGACAGTAAATTCGAAGTTTCGGACAGTCCGATGATGGCTTAGCCGGCCTAAACTTCGAAGTCCCTGTCAATGATATTCTTAATAAAGAATATGTGTATGTATGCATGTATGTATGTATCTACGTATGTATGTGTGTAGAGCAAACTACTAATTGTATATAAAATACTAAAACTACCAGATATTTTTATACAATATATTTGAGAGTGAGCTAGAAATGCTATGAACACCTTCGAGAAAACTGAACACTGACGCTCTTCTTGAATTCTAGAAAGCATGTTAACCATTGCACTATGAGCCATTTTTATTTACACATTTTTCTAATTAGTCATACAAATGTTTATCTTATTTGCGCGCCAGGCGCTTTGATCTTTGAGAATATGTGACAACAGTCTTTCAGATTAAACAGAACAACTTAACGCATGACAAATTTAGAAATTTACTGGTGATGTCAAAAATGATGCCACACCCATATTGATGCGATGATTCTTGAGATGGATGTAGTTTAAATTTATAAATGTATATGTTATATATATATATATATATATATACATATGTATATATATATATAT
>NC_068983.1:55364882-55369041 GCF_001194135.2 Octopus bimaculoides
ATATATATATATATATATATATATATATATATATATATATATATATATACGTATACACATATACATATATATATATATATACATACATACACATATATATATGTGCATACAACATATATATATGTATATATGTATTTATATAGATATATGTGTGTGTATGTGTGTGAGTGTGTATGCATTTTAACAGGTCAACGTTACACTGAGGTTCTTTAGGTCTTGTTTCTTTACCTGCAGATCATTTTCAAAGAGTAGCTCGGAAGTAGTCTGTAGATGACATTAAATTCTTCTATTTCATCTATAAATACTCTGTTGTATTAACATCACTACTCTCTCTCCTTTTCGTTCTATCTATCATATACGTAGCTTATATATATATACATATGTATACATGTATGTGTAAAATATACAGTACAATATATGTGTGTGTGTATCTATATATATATCATGTGTGTGTGAGTGTGTGTATGTATGTATGTGTGTGTGTGTGTGTGTGTGTGTGCGTGAATGTATATTTTGTCTTTCGTAACAAGTTTTACAATGTTATTTCCGTTTCCATTCTATATTAAACCCTTCCTTAGTTATTGTCAACTCTGTCGAAAAAGTGCCATTTAACGTATTCATCACACATCTTGAGGCATTGAATAATATAAAGCATATAAGCCTTATTCTTACGAAAAATAAAATACATAAGAATATATACGCACGAGTGTCCATGCGTATTTCTGATTATTTGTGTATTGATAAGAACTTAGATGTATAAGGGAATCGAAAGAAGAGTGTATATAGTTACGTATTCTCTACAATAGAAGAGATGTTAAAATTTTAAAAAGAATTGCTTATTTTATCGTATCTCTAAAGCGGTGAGCTGGCAGAATTGTTAGCACGCTGGACAAAATGCTTGGCAGTATTTCGCCTGTTGCTATGTTCTGAGTTCAAATATTCGCCGAGGTCGACTTCGCCTTTCTTCCTTTCGGAGTCGATAAAATAAGTATTTACATACATACATACATAATGAGACTTACTCTATTGAAGAAAGAGGGATGAATAGTAAAGTAGCTAATGGTGAGATTTAAATACCAGATATGATTGCAAACTTCCGTAACGCAATACTTCGGCTCATTACTTTTCTTTTTTGTCTTATCTGTTATGATTCTCACTGTTTTAGCATTGGAATACATCAATAAATTGCCTGTTAAAGTTATGCCTTTCTACTCTCCCCGCCGGACTTGTCACTCTATGTAAGAGTTAAAAACAAAACTAAACCGATTCTATAAACATATGTTCTTCAGTCAAAATTGTCATGGAATCTTAGTTTTACACACAATTAGAAGCAGAGAGCCAGTCGAAACGTAATTTATCTTTGCAAGTAAGATGAAACTAAAATTATCATGTATACGTTTGTCGCAAGTCGCAATTACAACTCATCGGCCATGTCTGCTTATTCGATAAGCACCAATATTTTGTTCTTCTTTAATGCTTTTTTCCCCTTTCCTCATTTCTTTTCTCTCCATTACCGTTGTAAGGAATCATTCAATTCTCAGCAGATAATTTACAGCAACATTTGTCAGTAATGAACAGGTTTTCTATCTTCTACAGTCTTTAAGTGAACCTTGACCTACAGACGTGGAGTTGTCTCCCGTACAAATTATTATTCACTCACTAATACCATTTTATTCTTCACCGAATCATTTGTTCTAATTAACCTTTTAATGTCCCCAGCAATAAATGCGTTTGCACTAACATAACTAAAATAATTTAGGTCTCATCATAATACTATCTAATAATAAGCAAAACGTGAAATTGATTTTTTTTCACTCACTCTTTGTCTTTTTATTGTTATTTCTGTTAGTTTTTAACAGTGGAACTCGAAGTACGTGAAGCTATAAATAATGGTCTCGAATTTTCGTACAAGGCAAACATTTGAGAGGAGAAGGTAAGACAACTATATCGAACCCAGTGCACAACTGGTTCTTATTCTGTCAATCCCGAAAGAATGAAAAGCAAAGTCGACCACGGCGGAATTTGAACTCAGACCGTAAAGATGGACAAAATACCACTAAGTATTTTGCCCGACGTGTTAATGACTCTACCAGCTCACCGCTTTAAAAATCCCATCAATATTAGTGTATAAATATTGGGTTGAAAATCTATTTGGACATAGAAAAGTCGAAAGCTGCCCGTCTTTTTCAATTCAAAGTAATTTTTCAACCCAATATTTACACGCTTTTCTTTATAACTTTATCTACTTCAAGTTTCGTCGTTAAAACCGAAGTATTTCATGTCTCACAGTTTCTAAATTCTTACCACGTAAAACAACATTTTTGTTCTTATTTGCTTGTAATTTCCATTATTTTCGCTGTATCAGTAAGGCCTTCTCGAGAATATTCATTTAATTTTTCCTTGGTACAAATATATAAATGTCAACCTGTCCCCTGTAATTGTTGTAGCAGTGTTTCATGTTGCATCGCAATTTAACAAAAAATATTCCACAGGTTATGAATTTTCATGCATAGGATCGGGGACAACATCTAAGAGAGCATATTTATTTTGGTGATCAGAGTAACACAGAAACTCTGAGTTTTCTTGATTAGCATTTCCAGTGTACATATTTCTACAAACCATTAACATAAAAATGTATTAATATATTAATGTTTCTTCATTCGATGTAAAGAAACAAATACTTCTAGTTCATCATTGTTATGTCGTCCAGCCATCGTCCTTGTGATAAATCTTTACAGTGAAAAACTCTCTTCTTTCTACAATTACTGCTTACAGCCAAATGTCGCGAAACGACAACACCAAAGAACATTTGCTGTTGAATACTATTCGTCTTAATTTTGTGATGATAATGTTTTTGGTATTGTTAAAGATGTGATTGCAGTGGTATTGTTCAGTAAATCTGGTTAACTAGGCTTCAGTTGAACAATAGCATAAAGTTATATTGTTAATCATTAAAATGATGAACCGTTAGTAACAAGCAACAAACAGGACAAGCAGCAACGATGTGAATATATATATATATATATGTATGCATATATATATCACTTATTAGTTTCTAATCAGATTTCGTAGACCATTCTCTTCAACCTTGTCCTGTTCAGCTGGTTCTAAAATAATCGTCCTCATGAAACGTAGAATTGGGACACTCTCGAACAGCGTACTGTCTACAATTGGGCAATGTGGCTATATGAGTTCTCGGTACAACACTGAAAACTTTGTTTGCACAAAGACTATCGAGAACAAATGAACCAGTCTCAGAGCAATTTCTTTCTAGTTCACTGAAATATTTAATTTAGTAATACAAACTAACGTGACATTTGCCAGTTTCGCAGTACTCCCTCTGACTGTTAACAGCGGGCAGTTCTATCTATTTACAATAAGTGTTGTTGGTTACTTCTAGGTCAGAAATAAAATTAAAGACATTACGGACATGTCCAGTTAATTTTTCTTGCCAGATATCTCGATCTTTATCTAATAAGTTCTGCCTTATATGAAGGAGATTTCACTGTTATTTCTAGCAGCTTGATCGACTAAACAGAAGCTTCTTCGTTGGCTGTGTTGTGTGTGTGTGTGTGTGTGTGTGTGTGTGTGTGTGTGTGTGTGTGTGTGTGTGTGCGTGCGTGCGTGCATTTGTGTATGAGAGAGAGAGATGGGGTAAGGAGAGAGGGGTTGTGGCATCACGCGAGCGCACGTGATAGAAATTATCACTTCACAACTTTGAGATCTCGGGTTCGATTTCACAATGCACTTCCTTCTGCAAATGTGGTTTGGTGTACCCACGGATGGATTTATACCTTGTAGGTAGGCGGAAACTGTGAGGAAGCTTGTCGGATCGAGTGTTGATTGTAATACACTGGATTAATAAACTACATGTACGGTTATAGAGTGGTTAGTGAGCTCAACTGATTAAATAATTAGATTAATCATCGTTGAAAATGAGGGAAGATCTTTTGTAGACGCATTTATTACTGTGTGTATGACTGCCTATATATATAGGTATATATGTCTGAATATGCACGTATGTAAAAATTGCGTATTTATTAGCGATTTTGTTATTAGAAAACAGAACTAATAATAAATAAATCTAGGGCGGAACATATAACAGGGATTTTGGTGTTTCTACATTTCTATCCCTATATATATATATATATATATATAT
>NC_068983.1:55369827-55372084 GCF_001194135.2 Octopus bimaculoides
ATATATATATATATATATATATACATATACGTATATACATATTATACATATACATACATACATAGAAAACAAGTAAAACAAGAAACAGCAAAATAACAAATAAGAGTGCATGAAATAAATATGATTTCGTCGTAAGAAAGAAACGTGAAGAATCAAACGTTTCGCACAGCGATCATTCATCAAAAATAGTAATGAATGAGAGTGAAAAACATGAAGTAAAAACAAAATGCTGTTGATTTCAGAATAAAGTAATATGGTAAATGACGATAAAAGTTTGCAGCACAGAGGTGCATATTAGATTGTTCTGCAGCCCAAACGACGAAAGGACACACACATACTCACAGTCATACAACAAGCTCGCACATACATCTGAATACACACACGTACAAAAGTAACATGCTTACAAAATTTCCTACGTACTTCCTGATTATTTACGCTTTTCTTCTTCAGTTGTTGCCCAATTTGCTACACGCCACTGTTCTACACACCCACTCAATCTACATCCCTTCTGTCATTCACGATGCGACTTTTCCAAAATCAACAACATTTGGTTTCATTGAATCTTCTTTTAGTATTTCACACTCTTTCTGATTTTGACAAAGGATCAGCGTACAAAACGTTAAATCTCTTCTGTTCTTTCCACACAACCTAATCATATCAACTTTGTCTTCTCATTTCTAGTCCTGTTGTTTATTTTTTTGACTTGTTTTTGTCTTGGCTATACTTGTACTCATTTTATATCATGTATACCCTATCCAGATTCCAGGTTACATATGCATACACGCACATATATACATACACGCAACACATTATATATATATATGTATATATACATACATACACACACGCATATATATATATATAAATATATATACACATATACATATATATACACTTATATACGTATATATATACATATACATATGCATATTTATGTATATATACATATTCATATATATGTACAAATATATATATATATATATATATATATATATATATATATATATATATATATATATATATATATATATACATATATACGTATATATATATATATATATATCCATATACATATACATATTTATGTATATATACATATTTATATATATGTACGTATATATATACGTATATACACGCATACATGTACATATATACACACATATACATATATGCATACATATATATACACACACACACATATATATATACATATAAAACATGTCTGATATATAGATCAAGCTAAACGTATTGTTATTCCTTAGCTATTAGATTTTTCTTTTTTTTTTCCTGAGAAAAATTTCCATGAATTTAAATGATTTGTAAAATCCGAAGACATTTCTTCAATGGATGGTATGCAAATTACTACTTCCTCCTAGCACGCCTTGTAAGACGATGTCTAATTTTAGTACTCAATAAGTTGACAGTATCTTTGCAATCTAGCATCACATGATTAAAAAGCGTTATACTGCCAATAGTAAAGGGACTTACCTTCCGATTGGGGGAAGTATCTTGGGTGCAGTTTGCTACTTTAGCCATTGCGCTCTGCAGGTCTGCTACCTGGAAAATATAAGAAAGAAAATCAAAGGTCAGACTTTTGAAAGAGCTTTTTGATATAAATTTCATATCTATCTTTTATATTTTACTTATTTCAATCATTGGACTACAGTCATGTTTGGGCGAAGCGTTGAAAGGTTTAGTCGAATAAATCAACCCCAGTTGTTTTTATTTTTAAAGTTTGGTACTCATTTTATCGATCTCTTTTACCGAACTATAAGGTTATAGCGTCATAAGCAAACCAACATGGCTGTCAAGCGTTGGAGTCAACAGATACAAACACTAAAACATACACAATCGTCGTGCACATGCACACACACACACTTACAAATATAAAATGTGGTTTCACGTAGTCTCAGCCTACGAAATTCACTGTCACGACATTGGTCGGTCCCGAGCTATGGTAGAAAACAATTATGCAAGGTGCCGCGCAGTGGAAATGAACTCGAGACCTCGGTTGTCAAGCGATGCTAGGGGACAAACGCAGAAACATAAACATACACACGCACGCACGCACACACACACACACATACCTCTACATATATATACACGACGGGCTCATTTCAGTTTCCGTCTACCGAATCTTCTCACAAGGATTTGGTCGGGCCGAGGCTATAGTAGAAGGCAGTTACCCAAGGTGCCACGCAGTGAGACTGAACCTGGGACCGTGTGGTTAGTAAGCAAGCCCCTTACCACAGAGCCA
>NC_068983.1:55373364-55374352 GCF_001194135.2 Octopus bimaculoides
TATTTCAACTTTCAACATATCATTCCTCTAGAGAAGTTAATTCATTTTGTATTTTAAAAAAATAACTATTTCAAAATAAAATAACTGAACAAATATGTATAGTGTAGAAATGCGTATTTTGGTAAGGTAGGTATTTAAGTGCTAAATATTTCAACAAGAAGATTAGTCATTGCACGTATACTAAAATATGTTTGTTGATTCACTTATTTAGTTAGTTGAAATGTCTGAGTTTATTGAATCAGATATATAAATATAACGTTCTGTTTCAGCTTTTCATCTTTCACTATTCTAAAGAGATTTACAATAAGGGAAAAAGGCAACAAGTTCTGAACTCTGTTTATTTTGGGAAAGGAATGGATAATATTAAAATGTGACTACTTTTTTTCTCCTTCCAAAATGCAACGCATAAACAAAATAATTACAGAATTTAAAGAACAAACAACAATCTTAGTGCAATAAAATCTAAACACAAACACAAAAACCTAAACGTTCTAAATATCAGCACTACAAGGTAAGTTCTTCGCAAAATATTGTAAGGTAAAGACTGCTACATGCATATACACACACACATGTGTATGTGTGTATGTGTTTATGTATGTATATATATATGCATATATACATATATATGTGTGTATATGTGCACACATTCACATATTTAGGTATATAATAGCGTGTATGAAGCATTATGAAATAGATATACAGTGCTTAAGAAAAGCTACAAGAGTTAAATTTTAAGAGATGAGAATGACAAAAGAAACAAACAAGGAGAACAATATTTTAAGCTTTTAACTAATATATTGATATTTCGGGTAAAGAATCCCTTATCAAGAATATTAAAATCGGAGTTGAAAGAGTAAATCATTGCTCGGGAGGTTTTTTGATTTTACCTCTCTTTTCGCTCGTTTATTTCCAACTTGCACTTCAGTCGATATATTTAACACCATTATTCATACATATATATATATATATATATATATATATATATATA
>NC_068983.1:55375308-55376078 GCF_001194135.2 Octopus bimaculoides
ATATTCGTATGTGCATGTGTGTGCATTTATGTATATATGTAGACGCACGCACATATTTTGGGGGGAATAGTGGGTCCGCAAGTAGAAAGGCTATAAATAATAAGACATAAATATTGAGTCCCAATATTTTCTTACGCAATATTTACACGTCATTATTTATAGTTTTTCTGCTTTAAGGTCCACTCTTTCAAAAAGATTCGTTTTATGTTCCCACGAAGTTTATGGATTCCTAAAACATCACACTCTTTCCGTCTTCCTTCTCATACAGTTTCTCCAAACACTACACGTTCACGAATGATACTCACGTAGTTATGCGTTCCTTATCAGTAGCAGCCAGTTTCTTTTTTAGCCTTGAGTATGTAAATCTAGGCTGTCACTCATTTATTCCCCTCTTTCTAAATTTTCCATGAAGAAAGACACTGACAAAAACTTTGGATTTTCCACATTTCATGGCAAGTTCACTATACTCTTCTTTTGGATTTTACTACATAATATAAATATTGCCGACTCAGGTCAACAGCATATTCTCTGGAGTCTGTTTGAACATATTCTTTTACTTGTTTCCGTCATTTGACTGCGGCCATACTAGAGCACGGACTTTAGTCGAACAAATCGACCCCAGGACTTATTCTTTGTAAGCCTAGTAATTATTCAATCGATTTCTTTTGCCGAACCGCTAGGACACGGGGGACGTAAACACACCAACGTCGGTGTCAAGCGATGATAGGACACACACACACACACACACAAACACACACACACACACACAC
>NC_068983.1:55376111-55381304 GCF_001194135.2 Octopus bimaculoides
GCATTGGGACTGAACCCAGAACCATGTAGTTGGGAAGCAAGTTTCTTCCACACAGCCACTCCTGCGCCTATTGCACAGCCACTCCTGCGCCTATTGCACAGCCACTCCTGCGTCTATATAATAATAATAATAATAATAATAATAATAATAATAATAATAATAATAATAGTAAAGATATTATATTGAAAGACTTCAAACAAAAATCATGCCTCCTCATTGATATGACTGTCCCAATCGATATAAACGTATCTGTCAAGACCTACCAAAAATTGAGCAAGTATAAAGATCTTGAAATAGAAAGGGGCTGATTCCTACCTAGCTCAGATACCAGGAAACCCCAAAATGGCAGAAATTCAAAAGATAATGCTCATTGGAACTGCCCATATCCTACGTAAAATGCTGTCTATGTAATCTCAAATTAAAAAAAAAACTCATAATTTTCTTATGGTTTCTTAAACATTCTCTAGAATGTAAAAAACCAAATATATGACACCCTAAGCATAACACCAACATGAGCTTCTAACTTGTCTCTAGAGGTCTCTGGGTGAGATTTGGAGCCAACTTGTACAAATGCAAAGCAAAAGTCAAACATAAAATAAATAATAATAATAATAATAATAATAATAATAATAATAATAATAATAATAATAATAATTTATAGAGAAAAAATGTATCCTTACACAATAACGTGTAATTCTCTACAGAGAAGTAAGTCATGGGGAACACCAAAAATATCTAAAAGAAATTGCTTGAGCTAAAAGCAGAAACGGAAAGTTTGATTTTATTTGCTCAGGATCAATGCCTATCTACAAAGCTGCATCGCTGGTAATATACCGACGCATACCGGCGCACCTAATATATTAACACATCTAATAATTTTTCCGGTACTTGCCGACACAGGCTATTTACCAGCATTTGCTGACGCCGGAAATATGCCGACACATACAATAAACCGACATTTGACGATACGGGCAAGTTGCCGATATTTTGACATGGAAACTGAGAAGCGGTATACGCACGTATAGAACCTTGGATGTAAAAATAATGTAGCTAAAATAGTCTGAGACATGCCTGTCTGTTCAAGCTGACAAGGATATCAAAGAATACCGACCAGATATCACCATCAAAGATTAGAATGAAAATATATGAATTTAAACAGATACCTCGATTCATTCGGATAAAAATATTGCGTGAAAAGAAGTCTAAAAAGAATCTAATAATGTTCATAGAACTTGAAATGGATGAGTTTAAATGTGGTAATAAAGATGATGTACCGGATATGATATAGTAGAAAATGACCAAACAAAAAATAGTAGAAAAAATACCAGAACGTAGAAGCTTTACGCACGCGCACCAACGAGGAAGGATTCTCAGTTGGGGTCTATATGGCCCTTGGGGGTCCATGTACGATTTTGATGTTAAAATTTATGTAAAATAAACTGGTTTTACACTTCTACAGAACACAAAATATTTTTATTTTGATCTTTATACAATTTCTGATAATATTTAATTATAAAGAATATAATAGAATTTAGGCGTAGGAGTGGCTATATGGTAAGTAGTTTGCTTATTGCGTGGCACCTTGGGCAAGTGTCTTCTACTATCGCCTCGGGACGACCAAAGCCTTGTCAGTGGATTTGGTAGACGGAAACTGAAATAAGCCCATCGTATATGTGTATTTACATATATATGTATGTGTGGGTATATGTTTATGTGTCTGTGTTTGCCCCCCCCCCCAACATCGCTTGTCAACCGAAGCTGGTGTGTTTACGTTCCCGTAACATAGCGGTTCGGCAAAAGAGACGGATAGAATAAGTACTAAGCTTACGAAGAATAAATCCTGGGATTGATTTGCTCGACTAAAGGCGGTGCTCCAGCATAGCCACAGTTAAATGACTGAAACAAGTAAAAGAACAGAAAGAATAAAAGAATAAAATGGCTATGAGGGTTGAGAAAAAATGCGTCACATGATCGCTTGACTTCTTAGAAATAACAGTCAGATTCCCTCAAATCACTACCCGCTGTTTTAAAAATAGTACGGTACGTTGGAGAATGTAATCTCAGATGGAAGGGTATAGGTGTCCAAAAGATATGGTTGTCACGAATGGAATGTCTTTTGTCATAGGTTTGCTCAACCACAACAAACAAGCCTGAGTTTTAAACAATGATTATGTGTAATTAAAAAGCTACTGGATTTGACAAAACTCTTTAAAGCGGTGCTCCAGCATGGCTGCTCTCCAGCGATTGAAACAAGTAAAACATTAAAAAATATTTAATTTTTAATTATTTTCTTTTAAACTAAATAGTTGGCCAGTATTATTTTAGTTATTCTACTACACAGAAACTAGGTACCATTGCAGTTCCAGCTTAATTGCGCCATAAACTGAATATGCACCAATCAACAACACCGTTTCATTTGTGAAATGCGTTGGGTGCCAATCTTCTGTTCTGATTCAATTCTCAATGTACTATTAATACTTTTAGAAACAAAATACAGCCTGGCATTCATCTGTTTTAGCGATCTTTTATCAGAAGAAAGCTAAAGAAAGAAAGAAAGGAAGAAAGAAGGAAAGGAAGAAAAGAAGTACAGTGCGAAGAACACTTTTACTAATAAATGTATTGTGATGTATATTCCAGAATAAGTCTATTATTGTCGTGGGAGAAAGAGCGTTTGTGTGTGGATGAGTGTGTGCGTGCATGCGTGTGTGTATGTGGAAGTTTGTGTGTATATGTTTGTAAGTGTATCTGGGTGTATGTATTTGTGAGCATATGTGGGAGTGAGGGAAAGAGTGAGAGACAGAAAATGAGAGAGAAGGGGAGAGATAGAGAATGATAAAAAGAAAGAGAAAGTGTGTGTGTGTGTGTGCGTGCGTGTGTGTGTGTGTGTGTGTGTGTGTGTGTGTGTGTGTGTGTGTGTGTGTGTGTGTGTGTGTGTGTGTGTGAGAGAGAGAGAGAGAGAGAGAGAGAGAAATCAGAAGTATGAAAAATATGAAACTTTCAAAATAGATTTCGTGGCGCGAATATGTAATAAATAACCTGTTGAAAATAAATTCCTTGGACCTCAGTCACAATTCATAACAACAGACTAAACAAATTCTTCCGGGTAAGATTTGTTATAGTCCTACCAGCTTCATCTAAATTACAGTGTCATTAATGTTATGTTGAGACCAAATAAACATATATCCATCTTTAAAACATTACACATGCACAAAATATGTTCAAATATATTCTTGGTTGTCTCAAATGAGTCAGAAAATAATTGGGATATGTCTTAACATTCCTACAATGTTAAGTGGATGACAGACGATATATAGAACCGGGATAGGTTGCTATTATTTTTAGCATTTTATCCACTCCAGACAGACAAGCAGACAGACAGACAAGCAGACAGACAGACAAGCAGACAGACAGACAAGCAGACAGACAGACAAACAGATAGATAGAAAGATAGATAGATGGATGGATAGATTGAGAGAGAGATAGAGAGACTGATAAATATTGAAACGTTTGTATGTGTCTAATGAATAAGAAGCCATCTTATTGGTTTCGTCCGACTGTGATTCTAGTCTAAATACCGGTTGGCTAGATATCTTCAGATTTGTAGTACCCTAGAGTCAATGAAGGGTACCAGCGATACGTTGGTTAAAATTCAGTTAACGTTCCCATCATCATCAGCACATGGAAGTCACTAATAGTTCAATCATGTTTTTCTCTTTGTCGATAAAAATTGAATGAAAATACGAAAATCGCAATGAAGAGAGATTTGGAATTATAGCATCGTGTTTTGAATACATTTTACTGTTCGCGTTTAAAATTCATCTAGCTGACTATAGATAGATAGATAGATAGATAGATAGATAGATAGATAGATACATACATACATACATACATACATACATACATACGTACAAACATACATACCTAAAACTTACTTGGAAAAGAATGCATGGCGTTCGATCATATAATAATATAAATAATATATAAATATATACATATATACATATATACATACATATATGTGCATACCTACATATACATGTATATATACATGCATATATGGGCACAGGACATAAAAAAAAAACGTTAAACACAATGAGAAACAAACACATAAAAAACGAAAACATAGAAAATGAACTTTTGTCGAACATATAGATGTATATTTGTGTGTGTATGTATATATATATACATATATATATATATATATATATATATATATATATATATATACCTAAGAAAGTCAGGAGGTAAGGGAGGTGAATATATATATTTAACCACTTGATATCCGTAGGATTACATCTTAATTCATATCAAACACAATATATTATTTATATTTATTCCCTAATGGCCATACCAAGATAATTTTATCTAGTATCGGTCTTCCAAACATTCTATATATAACGGAAAATTTTGTATGTACACACAGAGATGAAGCATTGGTATGACGATCAGAAGAGTTAGCCTTCCATATCTGCATTGATTTGTATATGTACAATTGCATGCATAGAATACATATTGTTGCAGACATGTCAGACAATTTATTATACTCTGAAACAGGCGTAATGCTACAGATGTCACATGGTTAAATATATTTACCTCTCATACCTCCTGAATTTTATGCTTTATATACTCCCCATGAAATAATGTCATCGACTGGATTTACTGGGTGTCATCTACATAGAATCAGCATCATACTTCTCCGTTCTAGATTGTTACGTGGTATGCTAACCGCGTCCACTAGAGGAGCTTTCTCTGATGGTCACGGGATTCTAAGAATCCATATATTGCTCTACAAATATAGCTACACTGCTGACACCTTGTCGGTTACGACAACGAGGGTTCTAGTTCATACGATCAACAGAGCAGCCTACTCGGGAAATTAAAGCACAAGTGGCTCAAAACTTCGCGTGTACCCTTAACGCAGTTCTCAGGGAGATTCAGCGCGACACAGAGTTTAACAAGGCTGGTCCTTTCAAATACGGATGCTATTCATTTTTGACAGCTGAGCGGACTGGAGCAACGTGAAATAAAGTGTCTTGCTCAAGAACACAACGTGTCACCGGGAATTCAACTCATGATCATGAGCGAAACACTCTAACCACAAAGCCATACGCGTTCACACACACACACACACACACACACACACACATACACACACACACACACACTCACACACACTCACACACACACACACAT
>NC_068983.1:55381923-55384478 GCF_001194135.2 Octopus bimaculoides
ATATATATATATATATATATATATAAACTCCTATATCCTTCTACAAGTCGCTTTTTAGCACCCCGGCAAGCATAGCATCATGTTACAAAGTAGTTTAGCGTTAATTTCACAAAAAACACACACACACGCCTGTTTTGAAAGATGTTTATAACAACTTGCGACTGCTATTATTTTTGCTCGATTCTCATGTAATTTAATCGAAGGTAAGAATAAAAAAATATAAACTCTATCTGATACCTGTTTATCATCAACCAACTGCTAAAAATATCGTTAAGAAACGAGAAACGAAAATGTTTATGATAGCATCTCGTTTTCATTACGTACGCCAAACTACAGTTTGGATTCTGGGCGTACAAGGTTATGTCACCTTTATAGTTATTTTAGAAGCATGGCTGTAGAGTTAAAGTGTCACGAACGAGCATTCATGACCTGGTTTGAACCCCCTCATCATAATTAAATTGATTTAACTTGTATTATTGATACTCTTGAGAAAAGCATGAAATTCTAAATGAGTTGAAAAAGCACAAAATTCTAAATGAGTTGAAATTTGCTTTTTCTTTGAAGAAATGCAACATAACTTTGTGAGAATTCACAGTAACTTTCAAAAAAAATCTTAAGAAATTAAGAATCATTTTCACAGAAAACTGAACGCTGATGCTTAGGAAGGGAATTTGATCTTTGTTAGGAGGTAAACTGTCAGATATCGATATGTTTCGGCTTTATTAAACCTTATCAGTGAACTATACGAATTTCCAATAGGTAGAACGCTTGTGAAGAAGAAAATGCTCCGAAGAATTTTGGTCAGTATAATTTGCACGACAACGTGAGCCAAGGGAAAGTTAAGAGACAAATATTAACTACATTATTTACATTTGACGGATATTTGTCCTCATCTTGTTTGTTGTTAACACAACGTTTCAGCTGATATACCCACCAGCCTTCATCAGGTGTCCTGGGGAAATTTCGAACCTAGGTTGTCATTCCTCAGGTATTTTTCGATGTTGTTGTTGTTATTATTATTATTATTATTATTATTATTATTATTATTATTCAGGTCACTGCCTGGAATCGAACTCGGAATCTTGAGTTAGTAGCCCGCGCTCTTAACCACAATGCCAAATATTAACTATTTCAGAAATTTTTGCTTCTGTCGTTTTTTTCATTATCACTCAGTTTAATTATCTAAATTCATTCCATTAAGCTACTTGAGTTATTTCCCTTAGCTAAATATTTATTAATTTGCGTTTATTTATTTATTTTTTCTTTTACATATTAAATTTAAGTATCTGGAGCCGTACTGATGAGTAACGTGAAGTAGGAGGCTGAATTGGATGTCAGAATTGAATTCGATCCTTAAAAAGGAGAAATTGGTTAAAAAAAAGGGAAAATCGCTATGGTCATGAATGTTAGGTAACAACCAAAAGAGGACAATTACAAATACAAGAGGCCAAAATGCGGCTCTTCCGAAACATCTCAAGAGTAACGTAACTCGACAGGGTAACTAGCTTGTACATCAGAGAGTATCTCCAGCCGCTATTTCTCCGTAATGAGAGGTCACAACTCTAGTACTATGGAGGTGTGGTAAGAATACCGCTGGAGTAGACCTAGGAGTAGACGTAGAATGAAATGGTTGGATAATATCTATTGTCAAAGTTGCTCACACTTGGGAGTTCAACAGGAAAGTTGCTTGGGAATTCAAAAGGAAAGTTGCTTCTGGATGGACCTTATAAATAAAGCACTTGAGGATTATACTCCCACCTCTTTTCCAAATGTTGTGATCGGAGAAGATGGCTGGATGGATTCATATATAATGCACAACGATATTACATCTTTTAGTTCTTCTGCAACAGAAGTTTCGATCAGTTTTTTTCTCCTTTCTTTCTAGAAGTTTCAGGTTGCGCTTTTCACTTGTGCAAAAAAAAAAAAAATTGTGAAACGTGAAACTAGTTGTACATCTATCTAAATGTAAATTTACAGACTAATGTAATTTACCGTTACGCAATGAGCGTTATTCTCTAGAAGGAAAATAGTTCGTAAAGCGGGGTGAATGTGAGATGCAACGAGTTGGTATGTGATAGTGACCATCTGGTTGGAGAATACGGAATGAGAAGTATGTGTTCTGGTTTAGTATTAAACCGTCTGAGTGTGTATGTATCTAATTACAATAAAAGAACCTAATTATTTTTTTAAAATACCAATTTTCAATCAAGAATGAATGAAATATGCATTCTTTTTTTTCTTTTCCGTGTGACCTTCACGTGGTTAAACAACCAATCCCAGAAGCTGAGATTCACAGTTGAATGCAAAACATGGCTCGCAAGACATCTGTTCCAGTGATTTTCCTGAATCACCATCTCCCACACCTTTTTTCTTTCTTTTGTTTGTTTCAGTCATTTGACGGCGACCATGCTGGAGCACCGCCTTTAGTCGAACGAATCGACCCCAGGACTTATTCGTTGTAAGCCTAGTACTTATTCTATCGGTATCTTTTGTCGACCCGCTAGATTACGGGGTAGTAATCGCACCAACATCGGTTGTCAAGAGATGGTGAGGAA
>NC_068983.1:55384694-55389002 GCF_001194135.2 Octopus bimaculoides
TATATATATATATATACACACATACACATACACACTTATTAATTTTTGTAGTCCAAAGGCATACCGTTGTCCATTCTAAGTTATTTCTCTTCTCTCTCTTCGTTTTCATTCATACAGATTAAAAGGACTGGCACTCTACTGCTTACGACAACGAGGGTTTTAGTTGATCCGCTCAAGGGAACATCCTGCTCGTGAAATGAACGTGCAAGTGGCTGAGAACTCCACAGTCTCGCATAACCCTAACGTACTTCTCAGGGAGATTTAACGTGACACAAAGTGTGTCAAGGCTGACTCTTTCGAATACAGATTCTACTCATTTTTGTCAGCTAAGTGGACTGGAGCAACTTGAAATAAAGTGTCTTGCTCAAGGACATAACGCGCCGGTGGGCATCGAACTTACGACCTTACGATCGTTAGTCGAACACCCCTAACCACTTAGCCATATACCTTCACTATGTTGCTCCATAACGTTAGTGTAATCCACAAGATATTATTTTTATTCGAACGCAATGATTTATCGCTGTTTTTTCGATGTATACATCTTTCAATAAAATACAACAGCGAGAGCTACGCACACGCGCACATACATATACACACACACGCACACACAAAGGGAGAGAGTGTGAAAGAGGGGGTTAAAAAGAGAAGGAAAGTTAGAGACGGACTCCGCTTTTTTATCTATGTGAAAAGACATATTCTGTTTCCATACTTCCAGCAGATTCGAGAATTTCGTTCTTGCACATGTGTCTAATGGTTGCACACACAAACACACACACGCACACACACACACACACACACACACACACACACACACACACAAACACAAACCTGCCCCTCCCTCCTCACTCACACATACAAAATAGACACACATGTATAGGTACATACACGCTCGTACATATTTCTACGAAAGTAATATATATATATATTCACAAGTATATATGTTTATATATTCATACTTATGTATATACTCACACACACACATATTATGGATTTTCATATATATATATATATATATATATATATATACATACACAAATATTTCTGATTATATATACGTTTGTGCGAATGTGTTTGTGTGAGTGTTTATGTGTGTGCTTGTGCGTCTACGAGCATTGTAAAGTAAGCACGTGCTTGAACGTATATTGCCAAACTTGTATCTCATGAGGTTGTTCTCTTGGTTACACCATAATAAATATTTATGTTCTTGTATGATACATATTTAACCCACCCCCTCCTTCCAACCACCACCATTACCAGCAGTCTGCTTTGCCAAACACGACTAAAGACAGAAACCAGAATGGAATTTAAAAAAGTAAATTATATCGCATTCATCTTGCTATAAAGATGAAATACTTATATATCGTTCAACAATATATCTTCTCTTGTGAAGACACCTTGAGAAATCTCTTTACTTAGAAAGTAGTAAAACTATCGTATCAAGCTAGATAGTCACAGAAACCCCTTGGGGCGTTATGATACTACTGGGGGTGGGGGGAGCACAACCGAATACGTTAGTGATCCACGTTATAAAATCCATAAGACTAGATTTCTTCATATCTTCTTCAGGTAAACAAAGAAATCGTGCTCATTACTGTAAAATCTGGGGAAGCGCGTGGCTCAGTAGTTAGAGTGTTGCAGTCATGAACGTAAGATAGCCGTTTAAATTCCTGAACCGAGCGATGGCTCGATTTCATGATCAAAACACTTCATTTCACGTTGATCTGTTCAACTCAACTGGCAAAAATGAGTAATCCTGCAGCGGATCGGCGTCCCGTCCAGTGGGGAAATACATACGGTAGGGGTAGGGTGGAGGGCTGAAAAGTTCCTGGCTTTGGGTAAAAGAAAAAACTAGAGGATCAGTTAATTATGATTTTATTCAACATATTCTTCTCTCAGATTCACACTCGCTTATTGTAGCGGTCCTTCAGCATTTCCAACCAGGCCTTTCGCGATAACTTTAATGTCAGGAAATTTTCAGCACCCACCACCACCACCACTTCGTATGCCACAAATCCAAGAAGCTGGCCTTATGAGCCAATGGCTCGGGATGATGATCATAAGGATGAAGACAATGATGATGATGATGATGATGATGATGATGATGATGATGATGATGATGATGATGATGATGAGGATGATTTTAGCACATGCTTTGGGAAACATCTTCTGAGTCGCTCGACCTGCAAGAATTAGCAGCCTAATTCTTATTCAAGTTACACTTAAAATAAAAGATGAAAAGAAAACAAAAACAAAAGGAACGACGCTTCCATTACTTACAGTAGCGACCCATAACAATGTACCGTGGGGTATCTATTGAAAGCTAAATGAACTTGGCCGCTCTAAGATAAATTTACTTGGCCATTTCTGTAGTAGCAAGCAGTGTCGACTCGTGAAGTAGTAGTAGTAGTAGCAGCAGCAGCAGCAGCAGCAGCAGTAGTAGTAGTAGTAGTAGTAGTAGTAGTAGTAGTAGTAGTTGTTGTGGTTGTTGTTGTTGTCGTCGTTCAAGCCCCTTACTATTCTAAATTGAAACCGAAACCTTTACACTTAGCGAACCATGTGGAAAGGCATGAAAAATATCATCCAAGCCGAAAGCCATCCATTACCTTAAGGAATTTATATCACTGCGTCCAGGTAAGAAACTAGATATCAAAGTATGTAACAGATACATACATACAAATACATACATACGTATATATATATATATATATATATATATAGGGTTGGCCAAAAGTCACCCAACAGTAAATCAAAATTCCATAAATGCTATCTGTAATTCTGTATTGACTCGAATGGAAAAATGTGTCCACTTAAGAAGGACTTTGGTCTGAACAATTTTCATGATGTTTCATATTTAGATGCTTTAATTAGATTCATTCAGTTGCTAAGTATAAATAAATCTTGGAATAAAATGGTTTTGATTTACTGTCAGCTGACCTTTGGCCAACCCTGTATATAAATATATATATATACTTCCCGTGCATGAAGGGTTTAGCTTTATGAGGCCCGAGGCCTCTTAAGGACATAGAGGAGGATCTCCTCCATATTCTTAAGAGTTCTAGGGCCAACAGGTTTTGGGATCTGACGATACCCCATAAAGCTCAACTCCTTATGGACAGGAATCCTAAGACAATCCCATAAGCCGGCCTTCTCCATTTTTAATATATACTACTCCATATCTTAGTGTGTTCTTCTTCTTTCGGATTTATGTTTTTTACAGACGATATATATATAAATATATATATATATATAAATATATATATTTGTCCTTGTTCTTTTGCCACGTCATGTACCCAGTTATGTATCTATATGTACATGTAGATGAACGTATATACATACATGTACATATATATGCATATACTCATATATTGTTTATATATATATATATATATATATATCTATATATATATATATATACACATATATATGTGTATATATATATATATACACATATATGTGTGTGTGTGTGTGTGTGTATGTATGTATATGTATATATATGTATGTATGTATATATATATATATTTTTTATTATTATTTATATAACCAAACTCAACGCATTGCATCTCGTCTTCTCTGTCTCTCTAGCTGTGTGTGTGTGAGGGTGTGCGTCTATGTGTGTGTGTGTGCGCGCACTAGTTCGTGCGTGTGTGCGTGTGTGTGTGTGTGTGCTAGCCTTTATGTTTTCCTTATATGTTCATCATATGGCGTTCAGAAGAAAGTTACCTGTATTAACTTTACCACATCGTCTACAAACTACTACCAACATCGCAGCGTACCACCACTACCACCACCACTCACACCACACCACACTGCAAATAACATACCAACACCAACAACAACAACAACACTATCGCCACCACCGCAACCACCATTAACGTACTACCACTATCTCGCGCTCCAGCTACTGACAAACTACCGCTATACTTACTCGCATTACAAGCCTTCCTCAGCTAACACACTAACAGCTGTTACAAAAAAAAACAACAAAAAAAAAACTAGAACAAAATAATAAACGTACGAAAAAAACTAAAAACCCAAAGAAATACCAATAATAAATAACAAGAACAACGACTATAATCGCAAAACACCAGAGCCGTGTGCGATGCACGGATGCCACCTACTGTCTAACTGGATTTATCTCCCTCTAATTTATGGATTTATTTATTCTTTCCACCTGGTCATCTTTCAGCTCCCTTCTCCTCTCCCTTCCCCTGTCTAAGTGCGCGCGTGTGTGTGTATGTGTATGTGTATGTATGTATGTATATATATATATATATATATATATATATATATATATATATATATATATAT
>NC_068983.1:55390044-55392325 GCF_001194135.2 Octopus bimaculoides
TTAAGAAGACTAAGAGTAAAAGATGTTTTATATGACACATTCTACCAGTGTCCCAAGTTTCAAAGTGTTTCGTTAGTGTTTCGTTAAGAAAATACTGGCGCCCCCGTTTTAAAATAGATCCCCTAAAAAATTGTTTAACTCTCAATAAAACAAAAGAATGAAAAAAGTAATAAACATGAAAACTGAAAAAATTAAACATCTTATTGAATCTAATAACATTCTTATAACAAATCACACCTTCGCTATTGAAAAGGCCAAAAGTCAACAATGTGTTGAAGTATTTAATCAAAAGGATCCAAACCCTTTTATTCCAATCTCTTGTCGCCACATTAACTCGAGTTTTTAGTGGGGAGATAACCTAAGTTCTTAATGACAATTTTTTAAAGGGGGTGAGGTAACCAAAAAGTACCCCAAAATGTTAAATGTAACCTATTCTACATTATTTACATTATTTACATTCGACGGATATTTGTCCTCATCTTGTTTGTTGTTAATACAACGTTCCCGCTAATATACCCTCCAGCCTTCATCCGGTGTCTTGGGGAAATTTCGAACCTGGGTTCTCATTCCTATGGTATTTTTCGATGTTATTATTATTATTATTATCATTATTATTATTATGGTCACTGCTTGGAATCGAACTCGGAATCTTGGGATTAGTAGCCTGCTAAGTGGGCATATGGCGTAGTGGTTAAAAAAATACCTTAGGTTCGAAATTTCCCCAAGACTCCTGAAGAAGGCTGGAGGGTATATCAGCTGAAATGTGTTAACAACAAACAAGATGAGGACAAAAATCCGTCAAATGTAAATAATGTAAATAATGTACATAATTGCTCATCTCTTAAATATAGAACTGTACTTTATTTCAGTTTATATAGTTGTTTTTCTCATTAGACTGCGGCCATGCTGGGGCACCGCCTGGAAGGGTTTTAGTTGAAGTAATCGATCCCAGTACTAATTCGTTTTTGTAATGCTAGGATCTTATATTATCGATTCCTTTGCCGAAAACTTAAGTTACGGGGACGGAAATATACTAACACCGGTTGTCAAACGGTGGTGGAGGAACAGACATAGAGGGAAAGACGCGAACACGCACGCGCACACTCACACACATAAACATGCACACACACAGAAACATGCACGCGCATACACTTACACATAAAACATAAAAGCTACATAGATCAAAAGAACTCGGTCATATGTGACTGAGATGAAAACATTCCCACTGAACGGGAGCCCGCTGCGTTGCAGGGTTCAGCAATTATAAGGGAGAGGAGGCAGGTCGATTAGATTAACCCCTGTATTTCACTGACAGCTTATTTTATCGATCCTATGGGGATGATGTCGAGCTTACGATCGTGAGGTTGTGAGTTCGAATCTCGGACCGGGCTGTGTGTTGTGTTCTTGAGCAAGACACTTTATTTCACGTTGCTCCAGTTCACTCAGTTGTAGAAATGAGTTGCGACGGCACAGGTGCCAAGCTGTTTCGGCTTTTGCCTTTCCCTTGCGTAACACTGGTATGCGAAAAAACCGGTATGCGAAAAACCGGTATGCATGGGCGACAGCTGGTCTTCCATAAAACAACCTTGCCTGGACTTGTGCCTGGGAGGGTAACTTTCTGGGTGCAATCCCATGGTCAGTCATGACCGAAGGGGGTTTCAGCATGGGGATAAAAGTGCATGTGTGCTGGGACCACATATGAGCTTGTATTCCTATAGAACCTCCGAGCATGACCTCTACACCTCAGCAACGAATGAACACTACGGCTACCGCATCCGCGCTATCCGACGCATTTGCTCTCTCAGTGGGGCATTTGTCAAACTTGCAAGATAAACGTTGAATGTGATAAGCATTTGTGGGGATCAATATACTGGATCTGAACTCCAAAAGTAAAGAACCGGAAGAAATGTCGCTGAGCATCTTGTCCAACGTGCTAACGATTCTACCAGCTCACCGCTAATTGTTGCTACCCGTACCATGGTAAATACAGAACTACAAGATCATGAAAAACCACTGTGGTGGGCCCTGCACTTGGTGGTTTAAACACCTGCTTATTTTCCCTGACTTGGATACTATCTTGCTTTTGAGATAAACTTGTAAAATTTTCTGAAATATTTCTACAACATACCGCAGGGATGAATATTGATATATTTGTTTACACCGAATGGAGGTTTATCGCTAAGTATAGTATACTTGTTAACATATCTTAACAAGTAACACATTGCTTCAATTGATATACACACACACACACACGCACGCACACACACACACACACACACAC
>NC_068983.1:55392349-55394525 GCF_001194135.2 Octopus bimaculoides
TATATATATAGAGAGAGAGAGAGAGAGAGAGAGAGATTTAATAAAATGCAGAAAGCTCATAATGTATTTTATGCGTTATAAAACAGATATGCATTTCAGCAAACTACCGCTTGGCTCACATAATTACTTGTTAAAGCATTATATAAACTTGATAATTCAACTTGTCAGTGTACCGCACTGGTTACAGGGAGGGAGTATGGGGCCTACTACTGAATTCGAACTTTGTTTATTTGTCCTTTACAGCGCTCTCTCTCACGCGCACACGCACACACACACACAAAGATACATACATATATACATATATACATATATACATACATACATGTACGCCACATATTTGCGTCAGTATTAGTATGTATGTGAGAGAGACCAATTCGCTGAGTTGTTAAAGTTTTGAATAGACGACTTTGCGATATTTGTCCCTACTCTCCCTACTTTGTGTGAAAATTCCATTGAGGGCGAGACAATACTGCCTTTCCTACATCCAACGTCGGTAATAAAAGTACCAGTCAGTGTCGGCAGATTAGTGCAATCGTTGTTAGAGCTCCAGACTTACATTGCCCTATTGAAATCCATTGACATGTCAGCCGAACGGATTTTGATTCTCTGGAAAAGCTGCATACTAAGCGACCATAACACCACCGGACACCAAAAAAGAAAGGAATTATTCAGGTCTTCGAACTTCTGAAAAGCCGTTTTACAACTTAATATCCACTCAGTCATATCGATGATAAAAGAAAATTCATCATTTTTGTTACTATTCGCTTGGAACACATGGACCAAGGACTGACATGTCCACCAAAAGCATGAAACATCACTAATAGACACACACCACACTTTAACTGTTCACGGAACTGAAGGCTTTGCTTAACTGAGAAGATCCAGAACCTAAAAGAATCTCTGACAGCATTTAATCGGTGTTCAGAGATATTGTCCAGCTGTCTACACTAGAGAGAACTCTTCTTAAAAAGTTCATAAACATCGGTTTTAATCAATTCGAGGCTGCCTCTTGGAGTAATTGTCCTTGACAAGCAATAACTATAAACTGAGTTGCTTTCCCCTCGCATCACAAGAACGCAGAAAGCTATGTAATCATCTTCAATTAATAATCATACAGATTTTTTGCATTTATTCGTAATGTAGTTTGACATGTCAAACACATATACAGATAGTAATTCATGTATTGATGTATTGCTTGCACTGCTTTCTTTTCGAGAACATAAACGCGTGTGTATGTATGTATGTATGTATGTATGTATGTATGTATGTATGTGCAGATTTGTATGTTTCATGTATGTATTCTCATGCATATAGCTACTTATCTAGACATGATCATATATATTTAAATGATAAATTTATTGAAACTTTTACAGATCTTTTACAGATCTAGTGATGAATTGGATCTGTAGTCTTCGAATTAGCCTTCTTGTTTCTGGTTTCGAGAAGCCTAATTTCTCAAGATTGCTATTTAGGCAGTGTGTTACATACCTCAGAGCCACAATAATTACAGGTATAAACCTAAACTTGTAATCTGGATAGAGTAACTGCAGGGTTCAACAATGCACCAATATTTATTGGAAATAGGAGCCGATAATATACGACGCTATAGTAAAGCTTCACAGATAACAGCACGGAGGAAAGTGTCACAGAGGGAAGGAGAGTGAGAGAGAGAGGGAGAGAGAGACAGACAGAGATAGAGAGAGAGGGGGGATGGAAGGGAGTGAAAGGAAGAGAAATAAATAAACGTCGCATGAAACTATAAATCCACTTACATACATATGTGTATACGAACATACATAAGCATTTACACATACATTATACATACAATATATATATATAACATATATATTTGATATATGTATGATATATATATGTATATATATATATATATATAAGTATATAATTAATATAGATGTATCATATATATATACATATATATATCATCATCATCATCATCATCATCGTTTAACGTCCGCTTTCCATGCTAGCATGGGTTGGACAATTTGACTGAGGACTGGTGAAACCGGATGGCAACACCAGGCTCCAATCTAATTTGGCTGAGTTTCTACAGCTGGATGCCCTTCCTAACGCCAACCACTCAGAGAGTGTAGTGGGTGCTTTTACGTGTCACCCGCACGAGGGCCAGTCAGGCGGTACTGGCAACGGCCACAGTCGA
>NC_068983.1:55394899-55397469 GCF_001194135.2 Octopus bimaculoides
TATATATATATATATATAATACATGTTATGTACATGTATAATAATACATGTGTATGTCTATGTGTGTGAATATGTGCGGACATGTGCCTGTATATATGTGTGTGGCTGTATATATAATACTTCTGGTTTCTTTGGAAACAATTTTCTGTTGGGAATAAGGGTAATGATGAATATGATGAAATTAGAAGTGTCCCATTAACCTGTCGCTCCATCTGGTAAATCCTACGTGAATAGAATATAAATTCCGTTTGTCAGATAAAGTCATGCATCATAGAATAATTAACTAATTGAATCTTTGAAAACAAGTCCAACAGTCAACGTGGCTCTAGGTGTCCGGTCTCTGTCTTTGTGTTCGGTGTAGCTCAGGTTTTTCTCTGAGCTTGCGCATGTGTGTGTGTATGTTTGTGCGTATGTATACGTTTGTGTGTATGTTCGTGTGTGTGTATATATATGTGTGTTCATACTTATACATACATACGTACGTACATGCATGCATACATACATACGTACGTACATGCATACATACATACATACATACATAAAGGGGCATTCGGTCGGTTACGACGACGAGGATCCCAGCTGATATGATCAACGGAACAGCCTGCTCGTGAAATAAACGTACAAGTGGCTGAACACTCCACAGACACGTGTACTCTTAACGTAGTTCTCAGGGAAATTCAAGGAGATTCAAGGCCGGCCCTTTGAAATACAGGTACTACTCATTTTTGCCAGCTGAGTGGACTGGAGCAACGTGAAATAAAGTATCTTGCTCAAGGACACAACGTATCGCCAGGAATTGAACTCACGACCTTACGATCGTAAGCCGGATACCCTAACCACTAAGCCACGTGCCTTCACATACATACATACATACATACATACATACTCAAGACACTTTTAGTTTCATACCCAACAGGATACATACCAACTCATCTGGAGCAAAGTATGGCTGAACTTGGGATTTTGGGGAGAGAACAGTCAAAGAACTTAACATAAATGATTTTTGCGAGAGGGCGTAGGAAAATAATTTATAATAGAGATAATGGATCGAGGCTGTCAAAAACTGAGAACAAGACCCGTTATTTAACCATGAGACTGGTAAACAGAAACCATACTCTAAGCCATTATTATCGTGTTTTTGACTTTTTTTTCCATGCAAGGTTTCGATCGGCCCAGTTTCATTCATGTTCGAGTCTCTTATTTCAAGTTCCGTATATTTCACAATTCTCTTAGTTTATTTGAACTCAGCATATTGTTTTCTAACACACATCTTTCAACATTCTTAACCACTGTAACATCTACAAGATGCTACATGTTACATGTAGATTCATGCCTTCTGCTTTCCCTTTTTAAAGAAAGAACATGTGAATTAAGTCCAATTTGTTATTAGGCCACATCTATTTTTCTTTTTTACACTTGCGAAACCAAATAAATTTCATTGGATGTCTTGGACTGAATTTATAGCTTCCATCAATGAGCCACAAACGAATCCAGAGACACAGTATTTGGTAACACAACAGTGCTATTATTATGTTGTATGAAGGCGGTGAGCTAGCAGAATCGTTACTTCAAATGCTGCCGAGGTCGATTTTGCCATTCATCTTTTCGGCGTCGACAGAATCGACTAACACCTTCCCTGAAATGTCTGGCCTTGTGTCAAAATTTGAAACTATTAGTATACTGCATGAACAGCCTCTCCAGCTCGTGACATAAAATGCAATGTAAACCAAACATCTTATCACTGCGTTATATATGCTAACATCGATACACAATCTTCTTCAGATGGTTGTACACAGAATTTCAAAGAAAAAAAATCAGGAAGCAATAAATATTAATATATAGACAAATAAAGCAAATTGCGAAGGCATGGTGTATGCTACCGATGATTACACGGGTTAGAGACTAATGGCAATGGTTTATGTACAGCATTTTGCAACGGAGTCGGACATAAAAGCCAAAGCAAACGAAAGCGCGTGATTTAGTGTTTAGGGTATTCCACTCAAGATCATAAGGTCGTCAGTTCGATTCTCGGCGGTTGCTTTGGACCGCATAAACATTGTTATGGACCGTTGCAAGTCCATTTGGACTGCATAGGACTATACTGATCTAGGTATAAAACGTGAATATATTCTGCTGTAAAGATAAACCGTCAAGAAGAGCAGATGAACCGTATTAAAGTTTATACAGGATGCAGAGGATCATTTGTGTTACACGTTAACTGCTCTGATACACTCAATACACTCGATACACTTTGCTGTTGCCTGACAATATGGAAAGCAAGAAGCGATAGAAATGATATAGGAACAAATGAAATCTGTAAAGAGAGTAAACATCTTTTTCGAGAAATGCCAGAGGGCCAAACTGCTGGCCTCTGTAACACGTGCCAGCATCGATAAACGGACATTAAAATGATACACCTGCTGCTGCTGATGATGGAGATGATGATTATGATGATTATGATGATAGTTGGAGTGTGTGTGCTTGTGTGTGATTCTGTAGATATATATGCATATACCTACACACACACACACACACACACACACACACACACACACACACACACACACACA
>NC_068983.1:55397588-55402216 GCF_001194135.2 Octopus bimaculoides
TATATATATATATATATATATATATATATATATATATATATATATGAACATACATACACCAACATAAATATAAACATACGAAAACGCATGCGTGTTTTTCTCCTTGTCTCCGTATTCTTTCTGTTGAAGAGCGTAGCTCGAAACGTCAAAGACTTTCCGTATTCCCGAGCGTCATACTAATACATCCTTTTGTTATTTACACCACCTGTCCTCGTCTGTTGTTGTTTTTTCGTACATTCTCCCATATATATATATATATGTATATATATATATACACACGCACATACATACATACATATATACATACATACATACATACGGGTGTGAGAAAAAAAGTGAAGGAGTGAATTAAACATTAGTCTTTTACATAAGTAAAAACAACACCGTAAGTTAACAAAATTAAGTATAATTGATCACCACCTCAAATATAGATTCTAACATTTTGAAAACATTTCTACTGACAATGACTTCGAAGTTCCATTGATATTACGGCTTATTCAAACACACTACATACATCAACAGTATATTGCAAGGGTTACAGCAGCGTGTATAGACAGTGGGCTACAGTGTAAATTTATTCTGGTACACGAGTAAGATAGCATTCCATGTTTTCTTGTTAGTTTCACATCAGTATATTTAGACAACACTCTTCACTGGTTTACTGATGTCGCCTAAAGTAAGACGTGCTGTTGTGGTTGATAGCAGCGCCCTCTGCCAGCGAACACTGTTATTAGACACGCAGAAGTCTTGAAATACCAACACAGATCCCTAGAAACGGGCACACAAGAATAAATATGCTAAAAAGACACGGTTTGACTAATCCAGTAGCGTGATCTCCCTTTCAGATTTCTTTGGAAGGATAAAAAGCTATTGGGCTGCCAATAATGATAGTCACAGTAAAGGTCAAACCTCGAGAGATGCATTAGATATTAAGATGTGTCGTGAAAATAAAGTGGTTATTATGGAATGAAGTACAAGAAGTAAGTCGCTATCGATCGACTGATGTAACGGAAGCTATATATATATGCATGTGCGTGCGCAGATTCGTGTGTGCGTGCACACTGACACACACACACACACACACACACACAAACACACACACACACACACACACAAACATATGTGTGTGTGTATTTATAAAGAGACATAGAATCAGAGAGACCCACATGCACACACACACACACACACACACACACACACATATATATTCATACATACAGACATCCACACACATATATATATATATATATATATATATATATATATATATATATATATATATATATATATGCACATGTATATGCATAACGTATGTATACAAATATATATATATACACACAACCCAAAGAAACACACACATATACGCACATACGTACACACACGTTCACATACACTCAGACACGCACTCACACGCGCGCACACACAGACACACACTCACCAGTTACTAACGACACAACAGTTTATACCGAATGTCGTATCATGTTTCAGAAACCCAGAATCCCAGTTTGTTGGCACTTATCTTTTGTTACCATGGCATTAAGCAGTAAAGTGACAACATCTCTTCATCTCCCTTCAACCACACCACCAGTCTCTTACAACTGATGCTGCCCCTCCTCGTAAAAATAACACTCACTACTGCAAGTTTACAAAACTGTTGCTAGTATCACAGGGCTGCACCTAATTACAAGGGCCAGGTGTTCCTACCGTGAGTTACCTATCGAAATAGACTTCGGTTTTCATCTGTTCGAAAATGTATGTATGTATGTGTATAGATATGTGTAAATATATAAATATATACATGTATATATATCTGCATATACATATATGTGTATATTTATATATTTATGTATATATCTATATGTATATGTAAATATATATATATATATATATATATATATATGTGTGTGTGTGTGTGTGTGTGTGTGTGTGTGTGTGTGTGTGTCTGTTCTTGTACCCCACCACTATCGCTTGTCAACCGAATTTGGTGTGTTTACGTCTAAGTAAATAGCGGTTCGGCAAAAGGGATCGATAGAATAAGTGATAGGCTTACAAAGAATAAGTTCTGGGCGGGGGCGATTTGTTCAGCCAAAGGCGGTGCTCCACCATGGCCGCAGTCAAATGACTGAAGCAAATAAAAGAATAAACGAATAAAGAAAGAATGTATCCCTTCTGTTGAAGAGCGTAGGTTCGAAACGTCAAAGACTTTTCCTTCCATTCTTCCTAAGCGTTAAACTAATACACCTGCCTGCTGTTCTTACACCTATCTTCGTCTTTTTTGTTTCCTGTACATTTGAACTATGTGTGTGTGTGTGTGTGTGTGTGTGTCTTTTGCCATGTACTTTTATTTGTTTCTGTCAATTGACAATAGCAGTGGTGGTGGTCGTGGTGGTGGTGGTATTGGTGATGGTGGTGTTGGCTGTGGTGATAGTGGTAGTGGTGGTGTTGGTGGTGGTGGTGGTTGTGGTGATAGTGGTGATAGTGTTGATGGTGGTGGTGGTGTGTTGAAGTTTGCGGTGATGCTTATCATGATGATAGTGGTCGTAATGATGATGATGATGATGATGATGATGATGGTGATGACGATGGTGATGATGACGATGGTGATGATGCTGATATTGGTGGTGATGGTGTTACTGGTGATACTGGGAGTGATGGTGGTGGTAGTGGTAGTGGTGGTGGTGGTGGTGGTGGTGGTGGTGGTGTGATGAAGTTTACCATGACGTTTATCATGATGACAGAGATCGTAATGATTTACGGCGATGATGTGATGTTGGTGATGCTGACGACGACGGCGACGACTACGGCGATGTTGAGAATCACTGAACCAAACCCAGATCCTGATCAAAATCTCAGCCCACCGTTGGGAATTACAAATCGATATCGATGTCTCCTCCATATTTATTGTCGTCGTCGTCGTCGTCATCACCATCATTATCACTACTGTGTTTTGTTTTTATTTTCCTTTTATTATTAACCTTCCTTACATTTGACATTTAAGACTCAGTTTGTAATTACTGATGGAATAATCATGTCATTGACCAAAATATCAAATATCAATGGAACAAGAAGTGTGTGGAGAGATTGGTTGTTGTGGCAATAATGTTTGTTGTAAGTGAATTTGCCTGAATGATAATTCATGAGTTATAGTGGCACTCCGTCGGTTACGACGACCAGGGTTCCAGTTGATCTGATCAACGGAACAGCCTGCTCGTAAAATTAACGTGCAAGTGGCTGAGCATTCTACAGACACGTGTACGCTTAACGTAGTTCTCGAGGGAGATTCAGCGTGACACAGTGTGTGACAAAGCTGGCCCTTTTGAAATACAGGTACAACAGAAACAGGAAGAAAGAATGAGAGAAAGTTGTGGTGAAAAAGTACAGCAGGGTTCGCCACTAGCCCCTGCCGAAGCTTCGTGGAGCTTTCGGTGTTTTCGCTCAATAAACACTTACAACGCCCGGTCTGGGACACTTAGCACCCTCTGACACTTTCGTGATCTCTATAAATTTAATTTGTTGTGTATATGTGTGTGTGTGTGTGTGTGTGTGTGTGTGTACAGAGAGAGAGGGGGAGGGGGAGAGATAGAAAGAGAGATAGAGAGATAGAGAGAGATAGAAAGAGAGAGAGAGAGATAGAAAGAGAGAGAGAGAGATAGAAAGAGAGAGAGAGAGAGAAACAGACAAACAGACAGAAGAAAAAGCAAATATGAAGACGAAAAAACAAGAAAGCAAATAATGATGATGATGATGGTGATGATGATGATGATGGTGATGATGATGATGATGATGGTGATGATGATGATGGCGCAATGACGACGAGGATGACGACGATGATGTTGTTGATGATGTTGATGATGATGATGACGACGACGAATATGAGGTGGAAGAAGAGAAAGAAGAGATGACGATGATGATGATGATGATGATGACGGCAATGACGACGCTACTGCTGTTGATAATGGTAATAATGACTACAACGACGACGACGACGACGACGATGATGACGACGATGATGACGAAATCTGCAGACGAAACTGATAAGAATCGCCCGTTAACTCCGCTCCTCATTTAGAATTGTTTGAATAACTGCAATAAAAACGTCCTCAGTCGACCACCGAGGACCTTTGATCTGCATAATAGTTTCATAGTATCTCATTGATTTATTCTGGCTGAGAGGTTTGTTTGTTTGATTGTTTGGTAAAGTGTATTTGTGTATTTCGTTTTGTTTTATTGAAACTTTCAGTTGCAAGTAAGATAAGATTCACTTGAAAGTTTATTAATGAAACATTTTCAGAGAAAAGAAACAAATTAAAAAAAAAAACAAAACAAGAAATGGAAATTTTTCAATCAAACTGTCTCTCTCTTTCTCAGCCAATTATGCAGTCAGCGAGAACAATTGGTAATGTTAATTTTCCAATACTGTAACAAATATTTGCTCTGATTTCTTTTTCTTTTCAGCGAACATCCCAAACATATACAAATACACATGAATAGAGTTATATCAAAGCGCCGAAACTATGCAGATTCTGGTTTCAACGGCTGATGTGAAGTATGCCATTCTAATATGTTCCTTTCTGTCAATCGCTTTCAAGTTCCATTTCCGCTATCACTATGAACACACGCGTATGCGC
>NC_068983.1:55402575-55403498 GCF_001194135.2 Octopus bimaculoides
ATATATATATACGACGGGCTTCTTCCAGTTTTCAACTACCAAATCCACTCACAAGGCTTTGGTCAGCCCGAGGCTATAGTAGAAGACACTTGCCCAAGGTGCCACGCAGTGGGACTGAACCCGGAACCATGTGGTTCGTAAGCAAGTTACTAACCACACAGTCACTCTTGCGCCTATATAAACATAATTAATCCCTTGGGTTTCTCAATATACGCCAGTTCGACACAAACTACAGAACATAGGTTTCTGAAAGCAGTACTATATCAGGCCCTTGTTTAAGGGGACCGAAACCTACTTCTAAAGAATATCGATTCTACACATCTTCGTAGTTATTTCCAAAAATTCGAATATCGTAGAATATTTAGCAAATATTTCTCAAAGATAAAATCAATCAAATAATGCCAATAAGACATTCATTCACGCATTCGTCGCATAAATGTATTCACTAACTTAGTTTTTTTTTATCTCCTATTCATAAAGAAAGATTTTGATTTTTATCTCATAAAATTCCCATATTCACACTATTGAGTGAAATTTTAATTCATATCATATTGTTAAACGTTTGTATTTTCGATTAAAATTAATCAGCGAGAAACAGCATCTCACTCGATTAATTAATAATTCTGACGTATGATAATGCATTCTACATTACTCAGTTGCTAAAATTTCGCTAAAAAAATGTGTGGTAGATAATTATTTTTACACCATCAAACATTTAAAATATGTTGTTCCTATCTTCCCCTTTATATTTTTATTTCCTAGTACGCTCTGTTAGTCTTTCATGTTGAAATTCCGTGATAAAGCAAACATTGCCGTTTAATCGCCGAACATACTCGCTAGGTGATGTCGGTTGGGTTACGATATTCACATGTGTGTGTGTGTGTGTGTGTGTGTGTGTGTGTGTGTGTGTGTGTGTGTGTGTG
>NC_068983.1:55403508-55405471 GCF_001194135.2 Octopus bimaculoides
ATATATATATATATAATGATTCATCTCTCCCAATGTATTGACCTAGCAAGTGACATCTGCGTAGTTCCCACCGAAATAATCTCTTCATATGCAGTCTGATTTTTCTTACCAAACAAAGAAGACCTGAATTCATATTATTTAATATAAAAAAAGGTCTGCAGTAATTCACTCAAATACTTATTTCAAACTAACGCTAAGTCAATGGGATGGCAGAAAAAGGATCGTATTGGACTATAATTTTCGTCTCTCCTGTGTTCAAATACTGTCAAGTTAGACCTTGACTTTCGTCTGCTGATTAAATTAATAATAGTCCTGTAACTTGATAAAATAAATAATATCCTTCACTTTCTTGATTCCAAATACATTTATGGACAGCTAAACAAGTATTTCGATATTTTGCTCAATATATGGCGGCGAGTTGGCCGAAACGTTAGCACGTCGGGCGAAATGAACCCACTAAATACAAATGAACCCACTAAATACAAATGAACCCACTAAATACAAATGAACTCACTAAATACTTTCCGAAATCTTTCTTCCCAAGAAATACAGATTCTTGAAATGTCTTTTGCGCGAATCGGTATATAAAGGTTCAAACTGAATATTAAGTACACTTTTTTCAAGTGTCTACGAGGGTCTACAATGGTTGTGGGTTTTGTCTCTCGTTTTCACTACTTAATACTTTAACGTAAGTAACACGGCGAGCGAAATGCTTAATGGTATTTCGTCTGTCTTTACGCTCTGAGTTCAAACTCCGTCGAGGTTGACTTTACCTTTCATCCTTTCGGAGTCGATAATTTAAGTACCAGTTGCGTACTGAGGTCGATCTAATCGACTGGCCCCTCCCCCAAAATTTCGGGCCTTGGTCCTAGGGTAGAAAAGATTTTAAATAATGAAGAAATGAAAAGGCCATGGCTTTACACTCGTATTCCTAGATCTATGTTCTAGATCTGATAATTTCTTGCTCTAAACTGTACAGAACCGCAAAAGTTTGCACAAAACCGAGGTGAATAACGAAATAAAAATGTTTTTAGATATTTACCAAATATTTCTGAAAGATTTACTTAATTAAACAATGACAATATGATGTATTCTTATATTGCAAACATAAAGGTGTTCACAAACCTGCAGATTTAATTGTTTTCATGTTTTAAAACGAGCGATGACTGTGGGAGAAATTTTGCTTTATATCTAACACAGTTAAAGTATGCACCTTAGTTAAAATTCTGATTGTTTTTATCTCAAATAATAAATATTTACTATTTCTTTAGAAACAAATAAACAACAAATATTTTTTATTTCTCATTTTCGTAGAAGTTCTCTTCTTTATCTCATGAAATCAGATATTAGAAGCATTAAAATTTTTCCCCGCTTGCATTGCCAACCTTCATACAACTCAAAGCAGCTTTCACTGTCTCCCTCGAACTAGCGATCGCAATGATATCATATGAACATACTTTCACAGATGCTTATCAATTTACAGCTGAAATGTGGTGGAGCGCATTGTTTCATTTATACTTCTAAATGACTTGCTTATTTGTGTATTTGCGGGGGAGGGGTGATTTGCGCGTGCACAATGTTTGTATGTATGTATGGTGCTATGCATGTATGTTTGTACGTATCGTTTTTGCATGCATGTATGCATATATACCTATTGTGTGCGTTGATGTAAACTTTTAGTGGGTGGTAAAAGAATTACAAATCTATACATAAATATTTCATATGCCAAGTGTACGCTTATCCATATATACGTATCTATCTATCTATCTATCTATCTATCTATCTATCTATCTATCTATCTATCTATCTATCTATCTATCTGTCTGTCTATTATTATTATTATTATTATTATTATTATTATTATTATTATTATTATTATTATTATTATTATTATTATTATTTCTTCTACAATATATCCGGGCCGACCTTGCTGTATGAATAAATTTATGAATGTAGTAGACGG
>NC_068983.1:55405699-55407644 GCF_001194135.2 Octopus bimaculoides
TGTGTGTGTGTGTGTGTGTGTGTGTGTGTATGCTTGCCTCAACCTTCACCGCTTGACAACCGATGCTGGTTTGTTTATGTCCTCGTAATTCAGTGGTTCGGCAAAAAGATCTATATAAGTACCAGACTTTTAAAAAAAAAGATAAGTACTGGCGTCGATTTGTTCGACGAATGTCAATGCCCCAGCGTGGTCGCAGTCCAGTGACTGGAACACGTAAAAAAAGCATGATTAAAAAAAGTTCTGAGTACACCTCAGTCAACTATGTATAAATCCCATGTTTCACTATGAGTCTAAATCGGACAAATAACAAAGATCAATAAATTCATATGTCTTCGATTTATATCTTATTCAGAGAATAATTTTAAAATAAAAAGGAGAGCGTTAATCCGGTGCGTAACCTAGAAATTGAGATATATTTACGGAAAACACTTTCTTTCAAATGAATACAAACAATATATTTCACACTACAACAGTGACAGTTGTATTGCATACCAAAGCATGGGTAATCTCTAAATAATAATAAAAAAAAAGATGGAGATTATCTTCAACGCAGTTGGAACATCGTGTTTATTTAAAAATATATCTTGGCATCAAACGTACAGCTCGTATTAAAATTCTGAGTTGTGTAGTAGTAGTGGTACAGGTGTAAGACCACTCCTCCAAAAAGGTGGCATCTTTCCAGCTAAGTTCATGAGACAAATATTAAAACATCGAAATGATGAACTGAGGCAGAAATACATGTTGTAGATTTCTGATTCAGTAACAAGGAGGCTAGAGCGGCAAAAGACAGTGCATCTTCAATATATCTAGAAGATTCTAGATCAGGGGTTCCCAACCATATATGATTCTGCGTATATATGATTATATGTACCAATGCGTGTAGGGAAACATAAATGACTGGATGGTTACATCAAACCCGTCTGCATATATTCATGAAAAAAAAAAATGGAGAACCGCCTTTTTCTCTAGGATAGACGTTAATCTATTAATTCATTTATCCGGATATGGCTCCGTCCAAGTTGCTACTTCACCAGAAACGGTACAGAAAAGAGACCCAAACACACTGAAAGACAGCGCTCCAGCATTGCCTCGATTCTGCTTGAAACCAGTTGAGGATAAAAGATACACACACACTCAGACACATATATACATATATACACGATATATATCGTACGTCATATACATATATGTGTATGTATATATATATATGTGTGTGTATGGGTGTGTATACGACGGGCTTCCACACAGTTTCCATGTATCAATATCACTTCTATGACTCTGAGTGGCCTTGGGCTATAGTGCAAGACACGTGGCCAATATGTTGCGGTATGGGACTGAACCTGACAGCAGGTGATCGCAAAGCCAGTTTCTTAACCACACAACCATGCCTGCGTCTGTTTAATGTAATTTTCTGTTGTAATTTTCTGCCTGTGTCCCTACTCATTCTCGGCCTACGTAAAATCATTTTCAGATATGGTCATGTATGGGCGAGAAAGAAGAAAGCACTAAGCTTTATCTCTTGCTTGCTTGATACGATTCAGGGAACAGCCCATAGCTTAAGTGTCTGATAAACGATAATAGACAAGCCAAATGTTGAGTGTTAACCCCATCCCACATGTGTGTGGGGGCGCGCGTTTGTGTGTATACATATATGTGCGTGTGTGCGTCTGTGCGTGAGTGTGTATATATATCGTGGCACTCCGGTGGTTATGAGGACGAGGGTTCCAGTTGATCCGATCAACGGAAGAGCCAGCTCGTGAAAGTGGCTTAACGTGCAAGTGGCTTAGCGAGAAAGTTGTGGTGAAAGAGTACAGCAGGGTTCGCCACGACCCCCTGCCGGAGCCTCAGGTGTTTTCATCCAATAAACACTCACAACGTCCGGTCTGGTAATCGAAATCGTGTTCCTACAACCGCAAGTCCGCCGCCCTAACCATTGCGCCTCCAT
>NC_068983.1:55407857-55409761 GCF_001194135.2 Octopus bimaculoides
ATATATATATATATATACATATATATACGTATATATATGTACATATATACATACACAAACAACACACATACAAATATAAATACATGTATGAATATATATATGTATATATATGTATGTGTACACACAAATATATATATAAATATATATATAAATGATATCGTTTAATATAAACAATGCTTGCATATACACGTCTCATACGCACATACTCACGCACACACACACACACACACACACACACACACAGAGAGAGACACACACACACACACACACTCATAAACATAGACGTATACATGCTTCGAATAGTTTTAGTAACTAGAAAAGTGTGCGTCTACATACGCAAATGCATATATCATGTGTACACACATGTGCTTGTGTGCATGTGTGTATGATAGATGGGTGAATGTAGGTGAATTTTCTGCGTGTGAATTTGTGCACATTGGGTGTATCTCCCATTCTTTATTTCTAAGCACATATTTAAGATAAGGCTAATATGTCTACATGCCTAGATATTTACTTTCTATAAGGGTATTTTTGTAAGTGTAGCGTTTATTTATTTCAGTCTTTGGACTGCGGCCAAGATGGAGCAACGCTTTGAATAACTTTAGTCGAAGAAATGGTTCCTAGTATTTAATTTCGTTTTTTTTTTTTTTTGGTGGGGGTGAATGATACTTATTCTGTCGATGGTTTTCTTCCAAACCACTCTGTGACAGGAACGTAAACAAACTGACACCGGTTGGCAAGTGTATTGAGGGTGAGAAGTAGAAACACAATGAGACACGTATTAAAAACCATACATACATACATACATATATATACATACATACACACATACACACATACATTCATATATTCAAACATACATAACTACTTACATACATACATACATACATACATACATACATACATACATACTTAGGCAGGGGGAAAAAAGAATAGCAGCTCTGTCCAACTTGCTACTTCACCAGAAACTGTACAGAAAAGAGACCCAACCACACTGAGAGGCAGTGCTACAGCATGGCCTTGCCTCTGCTTCAAACCAGTTGAGGATACACACGCAGACACACACACACATACACATATATACACGATATATATCGCATGTCATACACATATATTATATGTGTGTTTGTGTGCGTTTGTGTGTGTTTGTGTGTGTGTGTACGACGGGATTCCACACAGTTTCCATGTATCAATTTCACTTTCATGACTTTGAGTGGCCTGGAGCTATAGCGTAAGACACATAGCCAAGATGCCGCGGTGTGGGACTGAACCTGAAAACAGGTGATCGCAAAGCGAATTTCTTAACCACACAACCATGCCTGCGTCTGTTAATAATAGCTTTTATGTCGTAATTCTCAGCCTGTGTCCCGTCTCATTCTTGGCCTATCTTCCTACGTAAGCTTATTTTCAAATATAAATTGATTTTCTATCGTAATATAATTTTACAAATATTGATTTTAAATTATTTTACTTCGCTCTGAGAATTTTCTTTGAGAGTAGAATATTACAGCTAGCGCCTTTCGAAATTGGGGGAAAAAATTAACAACGCTGAGTCTATCTGATGGTGTTTCAAGTGCGCACATTGGTATGTTTGTGTGCACCTAAATAACATATTATATATGTGTGTGTTTGAATGTGTGTGTGTGTGGTGTATACACAGACATATAATACACACACACATATATACATACATATATATATATATATATATATATATTATATAAGTATATATATATGTCTGTGTGTGTACGTAAATATATACGTATATATAGTATTAATTAATAGTAGGAGATGGATTTCGTATTAGACTTTTATCAGGTCCAACATATGTTTCGCCACATCAGTCTGTGGAGTTCCTGAAGTAGGTCCAACGGAAATGTACCACAACTGCGGATAACAACGGG
>NC_068983.1:55409824-55411605 GCF_001194135.2 Octopus bimaculoides
AAGTATTTATATTTCATCGCTTTAAACTAATCTAGACTCTGATAATCTATTAAATTGTTTCATATGAAATGTTGCATTCTTAATTACTGTTATTTCAGTAATTTAAAAACTCAATTATCTATTCCTTGCATTTAATCTTGACTCTTTTTCTTTCCCTACAAAATTCGTACCCACAGATCTTATGAAAATGATAACAACAAAACTATGTCAGTGATTTTCTCGTATGAGTACAAACTGGATCATTCTGCCGCAGAAGCTCTACGGAATATCAAGCGGACCTTTGGTAATGGTTTTGTTGACATCAGAACTGTTCAGAGATGGTTCTAAAGGCCTCGTTTAGGAGATGATAGCCGTGAAAATAAACCAAGGGGTAGGCCAAAATCAGTTATTGGGCATTATAAATTAAACGCTTTTGTTGAACAAAATCTGAGAACAGAAGTTTGAAAACTTTCATCAGAACTTCAAACATATCACGCAACTGTTTTTGGACACCTGTAAAAAATTGGAAAAGTCAAAAGAATGGATAGGTTCATTCCACATCAACTAAATGAGATTCACAAAAATAGATGCCTTGAAGTGTGCTCCTTATTGCTTTCTCGATTGGAAAAACACAATTTTTGCCTCAAATCATTACTTGTGATGAGAAATGGATACAGCAAGAGAATAGGACAGTGATTAGATGCAGGAGAGTCACCTAAACATTACCCAAACCTAAAAAGTTAGTGGTCACTGTATGGTGGTCTGCGAAGGGAGTTATTCATTATTCATTTTTGCAACAGGGAAAAACGGTAACAGCGACATCGTATTGCTAGGAAATTGATTGTACGCATGAGAATTTGAAAAAGAAGCAATCCAGACTAGTGAATAGAGATGGTCCAATTTTGCTCCATGACAATGCATGTCCTCGCACTCATCAAGCTACGGTCCAAAAGTTGCAAAGCCTGAATTATGTGATTTTGCAACATCCTCCCTATTCCTGGAATATCTCTCCTACTGATCATCACTTATTTAAGCATTCTGAGCTTTTCATAAGCTATAAAAGATTCTTAAATAGAGAAGAGGTAATTGAAACATTCGGACAGTTTATCAGAGAAAAAGATGATTTTTTTTTAAAGATGGAATATATGACACAGAGAAACGTTGGGTAAACGTCATAAAAGAACATGGATCATACTTTGATTAAATAAATCAACACTTTTGAAACATTTTATTGTTACCTTTCAAATACGACATTTCATATGAAACAACCTAATAACTACCATAAGAAATGTAACATCTTAAAGACATCATTGGAAGACTTTTTCTTGCCAAATTTAAAGAGTAAATCTTTATTTTTATGGCGTGAACAAAATTGTTCCCTCTCATTTAAACTTCTTGTCTGCTTTACAGAAATTTGATGATGGCCAAGGGAAGATAATTCCCAGCAGAAAGGAATGCACTTGTTAACGAAATATAGTCGTATATATAAATATATTTACAGGATATGTAGGTCCCGCTTGTATTTTTTAGTGGTATATTGTTTGTGTATTTGTATGTATGTGTGCATTTATGTATGTATGAATGTATGTATGTATAGAAATATGTATTCTAGTACACATGCATGTATTTATATATGTATTTATATATGTATGTAAACTAGCAAGTATGCATGTATGTATATATACATATGCACGTGTGTAGCCAACTATATCTTTATCTATCTATTTATCTCTCTCTCTCTCTCTCTCTCTCTCTCTATATATATATATATATATATATATATATATATATATATATATATA
>NC_068983.1:55411821-55412627 GCF_001194135.2 Octopus bimaculoides
TGTGTGTGTGTGTGTGTGTGTGTGTGTGTGTGTGTGTGTGTGTGTGTGTGTGTGTGTGTGTGTATGTATGTATTTATGTATAGAAGTATCTATGTATACATGGATTCATGTCTATACCTTTGCATGCATGTACATGTATTGATTCGTGCATAGCATTCTGTGCACAAATCTGTATGTTTTGAATTATGCATAATGCCGATATCTACATATATTTACATGTCCATTCATGCGCATGCGCATATACTCCATGTTGATCTTCCGAAATTTTTTTCCATATTGACAGTTTCATGAATGTTTTGTAATCATAAAATTATAAGTAGCCGTGGTTTTTTTTTCTTTTATAAAGTCGTTTCTCAAAATTGCTGCTAGACTAATTATCCTCATAATCACTAGCATACAAGAGAATTATATATTAATGAAATAGGTATTTTTAATTAATGATAGATATAACCTGTAGCTATACTCCGTTTTAATAACTGTAGATTTATCAATAGTTCAGGCATAGATAAGATATTTTCTTTCCTTTTTAATGTTTACTGTACAATTGATTGTATTTTTATATACTCCTTATGAACCTTGGCCCAAATCACCATGTCTGGCCTACATTACCTATATTTTGCACAGCTATGTTTGTGTGCTTGTATGTATCTATATACGAGGGGGTGCTGAAAGGTTCTGGGATTTAAAGGTGTCACGAAAGGCCTGGTTGGAGGCCCAACCTTCTGAGTTCTTTTTAAATGTTTAGAAAAACTGAAGAACCGTAGTAACAAGTGTGTGAATATGAGAGGGGAATATATTGAAAAGAA
>NC_068983.1:55412637-55414839 GCF_001194135.2 Octopus bimaculoides
AAAAAAAAAAAAAGAAACAATCATAATTAACTTATCCTCCTGTATTTTCTTTTCAGCAGCCCCTCGTACATCATTTTCTCTCTCTTTCTCTCTTTAATTTAGAGTTAATTTTCACTGGCCACCTCTTTGACAGTAAGGTTGTGAAGAAAAGTATCAAGTTTTGTTCATCATTCCTAAAATCTTAAGAAGGTCTTGCAAAGTTTTAATGCCTCAGATATCGCGATCATTTGTAATGTGTGAACTAAGAAGTTACACGTTATCCCCAAGAACTCAAGTTCAGCTTTGACTTCTTCCAGACAGAATGGTACATATCTTGTTGCTCCAATAACAATAGATATGAAACTGAATGGGTATACTGATCACTAAATTTTCAAACTCCTTATCAATGGTCCATAGACATTTTCTTTCTCCCGTTTTATAGGTACGTATTATGTATGTATGTATGTATGTATGTATGTATTCTTTTTCTTTCTTTTATTCTTTTACGTGTTTCAGTCATTTGACTGCGACCATGCTGGAGCACCACCTTTTGTCGAGCAAATCGACCACCAGGATTTATTCTTTTTGTAAGCTTAGTACTTATTCTATCGGTCTCTTTTGCCGAACTGCTAAGTTACGGGCACGTAAACACACCAGCATCGGTTGTCAAACAATGGTAGGGAGACAAACACAAAAAACACAAACATACACACACACACACACACATATATATATATACATATATTCGACGGATTTCTTTCAGTTTCCGTCTACCAAATCCACTCGCAAGGTCAACCCGAGGCTATAGTAGAAGACACTTACCCAAGGAGCCACGCAGTGGGACTGAACTTGGAGCCATGTGGTTGGTAAGCAAGCTGCTTACCACACAGCCACTCTCGCGCCGATGTATGTATGTATGTATGTATGTATGTATGTATGTATGTGAGTGTGTTTGTGCCTGTGGCCTTTTATTTATTTATTTATTTAATTATTTATGTTGCTGTTTGTTTTTTTTTACTTTAATTACTTCAGTTTTCTGATACACCAAACATGAATCTCACATAAACTAATTTACCATCTCTAAAAATCTTGTGATGAAACATGTAAGTAACCATATACCGAACTTCATAAAAATCATGCATCGTTCTTATCGTTCTGCTTTAAGATTAAATGTACTGGATATATGTTAATATCTACATATGATAATGTTTGCGAGTGCTTTATAAGCACATATGCACGACTCTTTCTATGTATGCATGTACGTATGTTTGTATATAAGCATGCATATATGCATGCATGTAGGTATGTACTGTAAGATTGGACTTGGTGTATTCCTAAGGCAACACTCGATACGAATTCTTGGTTATCTACTCGTTAAGACCAGTATTTAAAGTACCTCCTTACTACAGGAAATCCAGGTTTCTAACACAGATAGAACGAATTGTTATGTATTTTTGTAGAGTAACTCAGAAGCTGGGCAGGTACGTGGCTTAGTGGTTAGGGTGTTACAATCACGAGCGTAAGATTGTGGTTTCGATTCCTGTACCGGGCGATGGGTTATGTTCTTTAAAAAAAAACCCACTTCATTTCATGTAATTCCAGTCCATTCAACTGACAAAAACGAGTAATCCTGCGAATGACCGGCATCCAGTCCAGTTGGTTGGTTGTGTATTTATACATCTCAGAATTCGGGAAACCATCCTTGTGAACCTATGGCTCCGGAAGAACTTTTAATCCTTTTCATTTTCAAAATTGACGACAGAGTTTAATACTAGTTATAATTGTTTCAGTAACATTTCGCTCCGAAACTTATTACACACGAATAATTACGTATAATAAATTGCACAAAAGTTATGTATAATTGAAATAGGGGAAAATGGCGCCGATTCAGACGTTTAACAAAATCTGTTTTCATGCACTGTGTATTTATGTACGTATGCATTTACAGATGCACATGCACTCATGCATGTGCAACTGTGTTTATGTATGTATGTATGCATGTATACTTGCATGCATACTTACGTGTATGTATGTATGTATGTATGTATGTGTGGCTATGTAATTATGCATTTCTCTGTGTATGTATATATTTATATGTGTAAGAATGGATGCTTGTATGTAGTTATGTATGTATGTGTGCGCATATATATATATATATATATATATATATATATATATTAGTATGTATGTGTGTATATGTACGTATAGATGTATGTATGTATG
>NC_068983.1:55415868-55416402 GCF_001194135.2 Octopus bimaculoides
TATATATATATATATATATATATATATATATATATATATGTATATGTATACACACACACACACATGTATGTATATATATATAACTTAAATAAAACTTTGATATGTTTCGACCAAAGATGTATATACATATATATTTAACACGCACACACAGACTTGTATAAGCATACATTTATGTGTGCGTATGTATACATGGATGTATATATTTATATATCAATATGCATATCTTTCTATCTATCCCTATCTGTCTCTATCTATCTCTCTTTCTCACTCTCTCTCCCTATGTAGAGTAAGTGCAGATTTCTCAATAGTTCAGCGTAGGTATTCTGTTTTCAACTCATCTTCAGTTTAATGTTAACATCCCTGGGCAGCTGATTTCCACAACTGTACACAATTTCATGTATGTATGTATGTATGTATGTATGTATGTATGTATGCATGTATGTATATATGCATGTATGCATGTATGTGTGTATGTATGTATTCATACTACCAAACTGAAGATTCTTATGACGAAAAGCCTCACACAAGAGTAAT
>NC_068983.1:55416412-55419603 GCF_001194135.2 Octopus bimaculoides
TTTTGGCATCGACAAAATGGTTGGTTGGTTGGTTGGTTGGCTGGTCGGTTGGTGGGGTGGAAATGCTGCTGGCATAGATTACGAGGTTGATTTTTGAACTGGTTATATGGCGCAGGAGTGACTGTGTGGTAAGTAGCTTGCTTACCAACCAAAGCCTTGTGAGTGGATTTTGTAGACGGAAACTGAAGGAAGCATTGCTCCATCTGGGGCTATTGTAGAAAACACTTGCCCCAAGGTAACGTGAGGTGGGACTGAACATGAAACTACGTGGTTGCAAAGCAAGCTTCTTAACCACACAGCCACGCCTTATACTTCCTTTGGGCTTCAAAAATATTTCAACGTGTGTGTTTGTGTGTGTGTTTGTGTGTGTGTTTGTGCGTGTGTGTGTGTGTGTGTGTGTGTGTATGTTTGTGTATGTGTGTACGTTTGTGTGTGTGTTTGTGTATGTGTTTGTGTGTGTTGGTGTCTGTGTTTGTGTGTTTGTGTGTGTGTATGTGTTTGTGTGTTTGTGTGTGTGTTTGTGTGTGTTTGTGTGTGTGTGTGGGGGGGGGTTGTGTATGCGTGTACGTTTGTGTGTGTGTTTGTGTATGTGTTTGTGTGTGTGTGTATGTGTTTGTGTATGTGTTTGTGTGTTTGTGTGTGTGTTTGTGTGTGTTATTGTGTGTTCGTGTATGTTTGTGTGTGTCTGTGCGTGTTTGTGTATGTTTGTGTATACGTTTCTGTGTTTGTGTGTGTGTGTGTATGTATGTGTGTGTGTGTGTGTTTTATTAATAATGTTATCATTGTTGCTACCGAAGTACCTATCCCTCACACACCCTTGTCTATCTCTCTCTCTCTCCCCCCTCTCTCTCTCTCTATCTATCTATCTCCCTTTTTCTCTCTCACCCTCTCTCTCTCATTCTCTCTCTCTCACTCTCTCATTTTCTCTATCGCTCTATCTTACTCTCATTTTCTCTGCTTGTTATCTTTCCCTTCCTTCAGGCCTTCCCCTGTTTCTCGTTCCCCTTACAGCATTTACTGAGATTAAAGAACTCAAAAACACTATTGAGCATTGTTCTGCTATCATTTTCTTGTTTCACTCATTTGACTGCGGCCATACTGGAGCACCGCCTTTAGTCGAACAAATCGGCCCAAGGACTTATTCTCTGTAAGCCTAGTTCTTATTCTATCGGTCTTTTATGCCGAACCGCTAAGTTACAGGGATGCAAAGACACCAACATCGGTTATCAAACAATACTGGGGGAACAAACACAGACACACAAATATATACATATATATATCTTCGCCATGATAGATCGCGACCAGTACACATTTTTCTCTCCTTGTTTCTTTCTGTGTTCCTTTCTGTGGAAGAGCGTAGGCTCGAAATATTAAACACTTTTTCAATTCCCGACCGTTATACTAATACATCTATTTGTTTTCTACACCACCTGTCTTCGTCTGTTGTTTTTTTTGTGAATTCTCCCTATATATATATATACGATGGGATTTTTTCAGTTTCCGTCTACCAAATCCACCTACGAAGCTTTGGTCTGCCCGAGGCTATAATAGAAGACACTTGCTCAAGGTGCCACGTAGTGGGACTGAACCCAGAACCATGCGGTTGGTAAGCAAGCTACTTATCATACACCCACTCCTGCGCCTATATATGTTTTTATTCGGAACAAAAGTGATAGTATACACTTTTGAGTTAACGATGCCGATAGATTCAGAATAGCATCAACATGGTACTGGAGATAAGCTTGTATAAGAAGTTACAATATATATACAGTAATCTCTCGCCATATCGCGGTCCACCTATCGCGGTTCACCTATCGCGGTTTATTATTTAGGCTTACGTCGATTCTACCGTGGTGTTGTTTTGCATTTATAATAAAATAAATCTATACAAGTTATAAAAGTAATTAAAAATATATACATATACAGTACAGTACTGTTTCTACTTCACGGATTTTCACCTATCGCGTGGGATTTTGGAACATAGCACCCGCGATTATCGAGGGATTACTGTATTTTCATATAAATACGAGAACGACTCTCGGACTATGTAGGTATTTATTGAGTTTGTTACCTACTTAGATATTTTCGGCTTGTACATTTGCTGTGATTGCCTATTCTGATACCAAATATACAACTACACGCACACAGACACACATACATACATGTGTGCATACACACATACATACATGTGTGCATGCGTGTATGAATACATATAAACTTACACACATATATGCGTTACATAAATGAGATATGCATATGTATGTTTGTGTGTTAATGTAATAGAGAGACAGAGAAAGAGAAGCGATGAGAGAGAGAGAGAGAGAGAGTGGGCTGCAAGTAAGTAGAGTTATGTAGTTGTCCGCTTGGGTAGAATTTCTAAATGGATAAATTCTTTGACGTGTGTCTCATTGTTTCTTTTGCATGGGTTGTGCTTAATTTGGTAGAGTCAGCGGAAGAGAAGAGGATGAGAGAAAAAAACTAGAGGAAATAACAAGCGGGAGAGAGAGAGAGAGAGAGAGAGAGAGAGAGAGAGAGAGAGAGAGAGAGAGAGAGAGAGAGAGGGCTAACTAGATAGGTAGCTAGATAGATAGAGAGAGAGAGAGAAAAAAAATAAAGAGGGGAAGGTGGAGGAGACAGAGATAGGGAGAGGTGGGGGTAACTATCGAGATAGGAGAGAAATAGGGAGAGAGAGAGAGCAAAGAGTGAAAAACAGAAGAGAACAATGTAGACGGAGGAGAACAAGAGAGACAGAGAGAGGGGGTGGAGAGAGTACGCATTAAAGAGGGGGTGGAGTATACGGGGAAAAAAGAGAAGAGATGAAGAAAAGAACGCGAGAGAGAGAGAGATAAGTATGTGTGTGCTTGGGTGTCTCTGAATGTGAGTGTATATGCACGTGTAAATAAATATATACACCCACACAAATATATGTGTACCTGTATTCCATTTCATTAAACTTGTAACCATTTTTTTCTTTCTTTCGATATCTATACATGTCTATGCGTAATATAGTATGGTTGTATACATGTATATACACGTATGTTTAGGCATGTGCATATGACGTATACATATACATACATACATGATGCATGCATACATACGTACGTACATACATATATACATACATATATATATCTATATACATATATATATATGTATATATAAGTGTGCATATATATATATATATATATATA
>NC_068983.1:55421893-55425256 GCF_001194135.2 Octopus bimaculoides
ACATATGTATACGCATATATACGCAAACATATCCATCTATCCATCTATCTATCTCTATATATATGTATATATATACTGTCTGTGCGATACGTATATATGCATATATATAAATATATGTATACACACACCACATACACCACACACACCACACACACCACACACCACACGCACACACACACACACACACACACACACACACGCACACACCACGCACACACATGTGCAATAAAAGTAACCTATGGCTCCACCTATACACACGTGCATATACAGGCATGTAAAAAGTATTGCATGTACATACGTATTACATGGCAACATATGACGATCAAATAGGAAAATTGGTAGAGCAAGTGATTAAAGGACTTGTGCTACTTATGTCTGCCCCATTACCATCTGTATTAACTGTGCTCTTCATTCCCTCCCGGTGCGATAATACAAACCAAGAGCCATTTAAGTTCTTTCATCGATAATTGCAGTTATCTCCAGATTTAGAAGTCTCGTGCCTCTATGAAGAATGGTATTAGATCGGATTATGTAGCTGCTTGTTAGTAGTAGTGTGTGTGTGTGTCTGTTTCTTTGTGTGTGTCTGTTTCTTTGTGTGTGTCTGTGTTTCTGTCTGTGTTTGTGTGTGTTTCTGTCTGCGTTTGTGCGATCCTATATGTTTGTGTGTGTCTGTGCTTGTGTTTGTATGTTTATATGTGTAAACAGTGTGGATATAAATTTAAACATTACATTGGTACTCATGCAACCACGGATCTAGATTGCATGTAATAAAAGAACACGAAAAAACATTGTTGTATTACAAGAAAACACATATAAAAAAATACAAAATGTAGAAAAAGAATGCACTTACTTTGTCACGAAGTTTATCAATTTCCATTTCCATCCGGAAGTTCTTTTTATCGGATAGCTCCAGCATGTCTTGCAGCTTCCGGTTATCATCTTCAACACGAGATCTTTTCTCTTCCACAATATCCAACTCATCGTGCAAGCGGACAGACACTTCTTTGGCCATCTTCAGTTCCTCTTCTAGCGCCTGGATGTGTCGCCGGGCGTCCTGGTTCTCGAAAGCATCCTGGAGGTTTCTTAATTTATCTTCGTAATGTTCACGTTCCGTTTCGATCTGATCGTTCCGTCTTTCAGCCTTGCGGAGTTTGAATTGTAAAATGCGACAGTTCTTAGCGGTGATTTCAAGTTCTTTTTGAAGTTCGCGGAAATCTTCAGCATCTGATTCTCTGAATTGATCGTACATTTCATCGACTTCTAACTTCATTTCGTTGACCTCTTCACGGAGGGTGTTGTTCTCTTCGTTTAGCCTCATGCGGGTCTGGTCACTCTCTTCTAATAACTTACGCAGTTCTGCAAGACTTCTACTTTCTAACTGACCTTTGGCCACCTTCATTTTCTCGATCTGAACTTGATCTTCTAATTCTTTTTTATCTTCCTCTAAGTCAGTGCATTTCTTCTCCATGGTTTGTAGTTTTTCCGTATACTCAGCAACTTGTTTCTCAATTATTGATTTCTCATTAAGATCATTCTGTAACTTTGAGTTGTCGTCTTTTAGTTTCTGAATACATTCTTCAAGTTCAGCAACTTTGGATTTAATTTTCTCTACTTCCTCGAAGGAAAGGCCCCTATTCGTCTCAGAAGGTGAAATTTCGGCTGGTGAGCGACTTTGTCCACCCTTGCTTTTACTCTGGTCATCTGGCGTTTCATGATATGACTTCTTCGGCCCTTGGTCCCGATTTTCACAGGGGACAGCCTTTAGTGAATGAGCTTCTTGCCTACCTTCATTCGAAATGGACGCCGGAGGCGCTGCGACGGCTGTTGATGCCGCTGGGGAACTTGGAGAAACTACAGCATCAGTAGATGATGCTTGAGTAATATTATCCTTCCCGGGGTACCTTGAAACAGCTGCTGCTGTTGCTGCTGCTGCTGTTGCTGCTGGTTGTGATGCATCTATATTCGTTTCTCTGTGATGACATATTACGCTCGCGTTTTCGGCCTGCTGTTGGCTGATGCTAGGGCTGTAACCCGATACTTGTTGTACGTAGGTATTAGGCTGCGCTTGCTGATTGTCTTTATCACGAGTAATTCTGTTGTCAATTACTAAAACATCCCTACTCTTACCTCCCTCATATCTTGGTTTATTTTCGAAATTATTCGGATCGAATCTAGTATCCAGATCGTAATCTACATCTTTTAGATAATGGGAACCTGAAGCTTTACCATCTTGGATACTGCTAGGGCCAGGGCTGTAGAACTGCTGGCTAGGGGAAGTGGAAGAAGTTCTACTTGGTGTAGTCGGTGTATCTAAAGGCGGGGTGTAGGGTGGAGGAGGTGGAGTGTGGTAGCCAGCAATGTGAGGGGAAGTAGCACGAGCTACATTGAATTCGTAGCTGTCTGGAGATACTCCAGTTGATGTGGTATGTAGAACAGGCAGCGGTATGACACGTGCCGGCGTGCTGGGGCTTGGGGAAGGTGATGGCGACTGGTAGGGTCGGTAACCGCTTCGCATAGATGAAGGAACGGGAGAGGAACATGAAGAAGGAGAAGGACTACTAACAAAACTCCCTCCCCCGCTATCCCAACTACGATCCCCACCCCCGCTATCGATAAAACCCCCTAATCCACTAAAACCGCTGTGAAGTACTGATGGACTCATCCTACCTGAAGGGAAACCGAATCCTGTCCTTATGGTGGTAGTAATAGGCGTCCTTCCAACCCTAGTTGCTCCACCCGGGGATATCACAACAAAGGGTGCAGGCGATGGAGATCTTCCAGTCGGTTGTGATGCTTGTTGGGACGATCGATGACCTTTCCGGACCTGTACTTCCACAACGATCGGCTGTCGTGACCTTCCACTTTCTGAAGACGATGAAGTAGATGAGGTTGAATCCTGACGGGACAACCTTCCGGGGCTATCTCTTATTCCCTCGTTATCTTGACCACTGGTGATAATTACATTTGAACCTTCAAAGGAATGTGATCTCATACAGCGTTGACCGTCGTTTTTGACCTCGTCTGATGTCGCAGAGGTAAAAGCTCTCGTCGAACCTACGTGAGGGTCGTCAGTATACCGACCTGTTCGTCTGATAGAAGCCATATTATCTCCGTAATCACCGTAGTTTGCCGTCTCTTCTTTAGTTGATTGTGTTGTTGTCGATGGTGATGTTGCTGGTGTTGGTGTTGATATTGGTGTTGATGTTGGTATTGTTGTTGTCGCTGCTACTGCTAATGCGGCGGCGGTGGCAGCTGCTTCCGCTGCCGCCGCCGCGGCCGCCGCCTCTGCTTGTGATTTCGCGTACTTAGAAGATTCAACAACCATTGTTTTTACTTTCGGAATCGGTGAGGTAGGTGCCGGAG
>NC_068983.1:55425931-55428956 GCF_001194135.2 Octopus bimaculoides
GACGGTGGGGTCGGTGACGCTGGTGTTGATGATGATGATGATGATAAAAATGACGGGGACGGCGATCTTGTTTTCGCTTTGCTCGGCGTTTTCTCGGACGCAGCATTTTTATCATCAGAAGCGGCAACAGTGACAACAGGTGTCTTAATGGCCGGAGTAGAGGTGGTGGAAGTGGAAGTACTGCTACCTACCTGCCCCTTGCTGGCCGCTGCGGAGGAAGGTGGCACCGTGCTTGCTGTGGCAGTGTCAACCTTTGCTGAAGACGTTGTCTTTGATGTGTCACCCGTTGAGGTTTTGGTAGAAGTTGGCGTCGTTGACGCGCTGGATATTTTAGATTTATCGTTTGCAGAATCAGATGTTGTTGTTGATGGTTTTGTTGTTGTTGTTGTTGTTGTTGTTGTTGGTTTTGTTGTTGTTGTTGATGATGATGTTGATGGCGCTGTGGCTGTTTTAGTTGTACTCGTTGCAGTACTACTGCTATCACTGGAACCTTTCTTAGTATCGATAGTAGAATCCTTGGTCGTAGTGGTGTCTTTACTTGAAGCGGCACTGGTTGTTTTCGATGTAGACTGTGAAGATGATGTGGACGATAATGATGACGATGGCGTCGATGTAGTTCCGGCACTTGTTGAGACCACGTCGGACGTCTTAGATGATTTCGCCGATGCCTCAGCCGAAGTCACCTGTTTCGTGCCCGGGCTCGGAGCATCGGTTTTTGACGTCTCTTTAAGAAAAGAATTAGTTTTCTTTCCAAAGGTTGGTAGTTTGTTAGGTCCGGGTCCACTTGGACTAGGAGGGGCAGTTTTACTTCCTCCAAATTTCTCGACTAATTTTTTCGCACTGGCAGTCGACAGCAAAGTATTTCCTGGGGGGCCACATTTTTTCACATCTACAGGGGATGGTTTTTTGGAATTTGCTAGGTTTGACATAATAAGCGAAACAGGGGTTGCATTTGGAATTACATGTGGTGATTTTTTGGGTTTGTTTGATTCTAAAAGTGCTGCTAATGGTTTTGTGTTTTTGGTTTCTTCTTCTTTTACTGTCGCTTCTGGCGCTGTCTGTGCTGTATTCTTGCTTTTATCTGTTGTGGACGACACATTTTTGTCACTAGATTTTTCTTTCTCTTCTTCCTTTTTCGATGTGGTTTTCCGGGCGTCGGCACTATTTGCGAGGTTCTCTGTTCCGTTTGTGCGTGTGTCCAAACCATGTTCGCTTTTAGCGTGGAAACAATTACGGCATATGGTTTTCCGCCAAGTTTGCGGTGCGAAGTTCTCACAGATTGGGCCAACTGTAGATTCATCATCTGTGCCTGGTGTCGTTGCTCTGTCATCGCGATGACCGGCACCGGGAGTCAGTTTATTCTTAGTGACACTACTGCTGTCTGATTTACTCATAATGTAGAAATTCTAGGTGGACGTCCTTGGAGGGATTGTGAATAAGAGACATACATATAAACGCGATATAAGCGAATCCAACGACAAATATACAAAATTTCAAAACAATTTTTTTTTCAAAGCAACAAAAGCTATTTTCAACTCAAAAGTGTAGTTGAGAAAGAAAAAATATCAAGTAAAAAAATAAAGTAGTTTTTTTGTTTTGTTTTCCAATGTAACAATATACAAACTGTGCGTGTGTGTATGTGTTTGTATGCGTGTGTATAACTTTTTTTTTTCTGAATAAATTTTTTCAGTTTCTCTTTTTTCTTTAACTGTTTTAAAGGAAAATTTCAATAATTCGACGAAAATATAAATTCTTTCTTTCTTTTTCTTTCTTTTTCTTTCTTAAATTCAAATATTTTGTCTCCCTTACTCTCTGGTACATACACTGGGCGAAAGTTTCCTCGCCTGCCGACACAAGTTCCTCTTTAGTTAAGTTTAGGGCTTTTGTGCACTACGTCATCAGTTGATGTGTTGACGATGCACCTTATACGGTTGCGCTACCATCACCGTGTTTGTTAGTAGAAGATAACGAAAAGTTTCGTCTCATAAAATAAAAAGAAAACGAAAGGAAAGAAAAGGAGTGGGTTAAAGAGGGAGGGGAAAAGAAAGAAGCAAAATAGCGAGGCAGAGCAGACTAGTAGACAGTGTGAAACTAGGTGGGTGTGGAACCATTGGAGATGAGGTAATGAGTTTATAGTGAGGGGGCAAAAAGCAAAAGATTTGAAAGAAAGGTGAACGTGAGTGAGTGAGTGAGAGATGAGAGAAAAGGGAAGAAGAAAACGAGATGCAAAAGAGGAAGCATATTGAGAGATAGATAGATAGGTAGATAGGTAAATAGAGAGAGAAAGAGAGAGAATAATAGATGGTGCCTGAGAAAAAGAGGCAAAGATTTTGAGAGAGGGAACAGAGAGGGAGAGAATGATCGAAAAAGATAATATAAAAGAAAGAAAGAGGGGAAGATGAACAAAGATGGATACTACGGAGAGAGAGAGAGAATTAAAAAAAAATATACAAAGATAAAACCCATAGCAGCAAGTAAGTTGATCCAAACAACCCTAAACAGACAAGTCAGTGTTGTTCACTGTTTATTCTGATGAATCTGATTACCATTCCCACCTTTTACATCTAACTTGTCACTCTTTATGAAAAAATTTACAGACACAAACTTACATACATACAAGCACAAAGATACACAAATATATACATGTGCATACATGACCCGACTCAGACACAAACCTATAGAGCCATACAAACAGAGGCACACACACACACACACACACACACACAGTGAGATAGAGAGATAGATAGAGGGAGAGAGAGAGAGTGAGAGAGAGAGAGAGAGAGAGATTGAGAGGGAGAGAGAGAAAGAAAGACAGCTCTATGCACGTACTTACATAGACCTACAAACATGCAGACACGAACACACACTAAATATATGTATATACAGAAATATGCGTATGTAAATATATATAACTAAATGTGTGTGTGCGTATATTTTTTTATTCTCTTATACGTTTCAGCTGTGGCCATGCCGGGGCATCAAATATATATATATATATATATATATATATATATATATATATATA
>NC_068983.1:55429407-55429888 GCF_001194135.2 Octopus bimaculoides
TATATATATATATACACGTATATACGTGTATATATATATATATATATATATATATATACGTATATACGTGTATATATATATATATACACGTATATACTTTGTATATTGGCATACACAAACATATAATAGTCAGCACATGAATATAGTATAATTATAGACACCGAACATACGACTGTAGACATGTGTTAATTTAGATTTATTTAACATAGGAGACAGAAGAAGTTATAACATCGCCTGCAAGATTCGAGCTCAGCATCTGCAGGAAAACGTAGAGCTGTACTAGCTATGACACCAAAGCGACAGCATTACCACTGACAGCTACTTATAAATAAGTAGCTATAATGATATACAAGTGGCCTAGTAACCTGTTAATGGATATCTTAGGTCATACTGCATTCAAGGTGTGGTATTATATATGTACATCTTACTGCATGTGTGTATGTGAGTATATATATATATATATATATATATATATATATAT
>NC_068983.1:55429988-55430710 GCF_001194135.2 Octopus bimaculoides
CATTTATGTATGTATGAATGTATTTATTCTTTTATCTTATTATTCTTTCCAACATTTCAGCCCTAAGGCTGAGGCCATGCTGGGGCAGTGACACATCTTGTGTGTACAGTTAGATATACGACTACGGTTATATGAGTTAGAGCTCCACCTGGATTATCGTTATCAAGTCAACTTCCAGGCTTGTGGAATTTTCCAGTGTGTGTATGTGCGCGTGTGTGTTTGTGTATGTCTATGCGTGTGCGCGTGCGTGTGTAAATGTGCGTGTGTAAAGGGATCTGTGAGTTTGATATCTTTTGAAACTGGATTTGTTTTATAAATTGATGTCTGCATATCAATTTCTGCATTTTCGTTTTCTTTGCCTTATAAATATAAATATTTAGATGTACATACATACATACATACATACATACATACCTACACACACACACACACACACACACACACACACACACATATATATATATATATATATATATATAGGAATACACACACACATATATATATAGGAATACAAAATACAAAATGGCTGATAGTTAGCAAGGTGAGACACACATAAGAAAGAAGGAAACAAAGGACCACTGATGAGGTCACAGAAGTCTGACGAAAGAACTCTGGCCGAAATAAGATTAAGATTAATGTAATATAAAGCTGAAGCAAATTAACACCAAATATACAGTGCGTGTGTTTTTATTGGCTAAACTGGCAATATGACCATCCCTAAG
>NC_068983.1:55430936-55432082 GCF_001194135.2 Octopus bimaculoides
TATAATACAGGGTATCTAAGAGATACCGCCACGCTGAAAAATAGCAGTCAAATCCTGACTCTAAAACCACAATAAATGTCCACATAGCATAAGGAGCCAAGACGAAGACCAAATAAACCAGTAAAAATAACAAGATAATTCCAGATCCTGGATTTCTGGCTTTGCATAAATAATAATGCTTTGCCTTCATCGGTGGAATATACTCAAGTACATAAATACAAATATATGTATATAAACAGTATACTTACATGTACGGACGTATACACACATATATATGCACGTATGTACACGACTAGCTTAAATAGCCCGCCTAAAAACTCCTCCTGCGATACGGACAGAATATCAGCGCAGTAAATACACTGATAAAACTAATTTATATAAATAAGGATAAGATCGATATTTAAAATATTGATCTTATCAAGTGGTCAGCATCGGAATAAAAACCATCAAAGGTAATCATTTTTTAAAATTATAATACAGGGTATCTAAGAGATACCGCCACGCTGAAAAATAGCAGTCAAATCCTGACTCTAAAACCACAATAAATGTCCACATAGCATAAGGAGCCAAGACGAAGACCAAATCGCACGAGGAGTTTAGATCCACTTCTCTGAAGCTTCTGAAATTGATGTGTATTTGAACAGAATGGAACTTGGCCTCTGGGATTCCTCGAATGATGTAGACAACTCTGACGAGACCCCAACCACACCCGAAAATCGATTACAGCTGATTGTCATTATTTTCCAATCTGCAGGTAAATTTGACAGGTTAGTGTAGTATCTAATGCGTTGTGACTTTATAGTAAGAAGTTTTCATCCCAACAACATGGTTCCGGGTTCAGTTCTATTGCGTGGCAGCGTAAGCGAGTATCTTCTACTAAAGCCTCGGGTCGGCCAAAGCCTTGTGAGCGGATTTTGTAGACGGAAACGGAAAGAAGCCCCTGTGTGTGTGTGTGTGTGTGTGTGTGTGTGTGTGTGTGTGTGTGTATGTGTGTGTGTGTAGGGTTATGTCTTGTGTCTGTGTTTGTCCTCCACCACCGCTTGACAACCGTGTTGGTATGTTTGAGCCTTTAACATAGCGGTACGGCCAAAGAAACCCATAGAATAAGATCAAGGCTTTAAAAAAATAAGTATTTGGCTCGATTCG
>NC_068983.1:55435029-55437164 GCF_001194135.2 Octopus bimaculoides
ATATGTATATATATATATATATATATGTGTGTGTGTGTGTGTTTATGTTTGTGTGTCTGTGTTTGTCTTCCCCCCCAACATCGCTTGACAACCGATGCTGGTGTGTTTACGTCCCCGTAACTTAGCGGTTCGGCAGAAGTGACCGATAGAATAAGTACTAGGCTTCCAAAGAATAAGTCCTGGGGTCGATTTGCTCGACTAAAGGTGGTGCCGCAGTATGGCCGCAGTCAATGACTGAAATAAGTAAAAGAGATAAAAGAGTAAAAAGAGAGTGAGAGGAAGAACATCTTGAGGCGAGAATACCTCAGAAGAACCAACTTAATTATGGAAAGTAGACTCAATGGAAAGAACAATCAGGGCAATGAATACGTGAGTTGTTTCCTTAATGCGGTGCGGCGCATGTGTTGTGGACATAGAAAGAGCTGAAGGAAAGGAATAGAAAAAAAAAACAGGGAAGTGATGACAATGAACAAGGAAGTGCATCCTAAAGGCGATACCGATAGAATGTATGTGTCTCGATAAAAAGGCCGAAGAGATCTCATAGGATTCATGATTTGTGTCATCAATGGGGGAAACAGTCTGGATTGGTGCATGAAGCTACAGATTTAATCTTTGTTCGTCGCTGTTCGAAACCTGGCTAAAATGTAACACTCCAAAAAATATTTTAGAAACAAGATGAAGAAGCAAGATTAAACAACTGAAAAATGAAAACAATGCATGGACAATACCTCAGAGAAATCGAAGGTAAAACCAAGACTAACACCCAGAGGTGGTTAAGAAAAAGTGATCTGAAAGGATGTTCTGAGGTATTGATAGGCAACGCCCAGTTACAAACTCTGGAAACTAATTACACCAATTTCCAAATCGATAAGAGCAGTGGATCACTCCTTTGTAGGATGTGTGGCAGCAAAAACGAAATAATCTCACATGTTGTGAGTGAGTGTAGCAAACTGGCCCAAAAGGAATAGAAAAGGAGAGACGGTAACGTGGCTAAGTATGTTAACAGAAGATTGCGTGAGAAGAAGGGTCTTGAAAGCGCACGGAAATAGTACGAACATAATCCGGAAGGTACCACTGAGAACAATGAATATAAGTTCTTATGAGATTTTACAATCCAATATGACTCGGAGTTTGATGCTCGGAGACCAGACGTTGTTGTAGTTGGTAAAAACAAGTAGGAAACCAAGATTACATCGACTTCAGTACTCAGTTGGTACCTATTTTAGTGATTCCGAAAAGATGAAAGGCAAAGTCGACATCGGCGAAATTTCAGCTTAGAATGTAGAAACAAACGAAATGTCGCTCGGCATTTCGTCAGGTGAGCTAACAGTTCCGCCAGTTCGCCACCTTCGTAATAATAATGATAATAATTATTATTTCTATAATAGGCACAAGGCCTGAAATTTGTGGGGAGGGGATTAATCGATTATATCGACCCAGTGTTTCACTGGTACTCAATTTATTCACCTCGAAAGAATAAAAGGCAAAGTTGACCTTGGTGGAGTTTGAACTCAGAACGTAGTGACGGGCGAAATACCGCTTAGCATTACGTCCAGCGTGCTACCGATTCCGCCAGCTCACTGCCTTCATTACCAAATGTATATCGATGAAATACAATATTCCAGACAAACAGACGATGAGGTCAATATTTGATTGACCTTTGATCAATAGATTTGAAGGCCTCTTTTTGTAATTTATAATATAAAATTGTTGGCAACTTATAGTAGAGGGAACTGTTAAGAAATAGAGCAAAAGTGAACACAAATATATGGGTATTTTTAAGGCATTGAGCTAACAGGATCGTTAGCACGTCGGGCAAATTGCTTAGCGGCATTTCATTTTTTTTATATTCTGCGTTCAAATTCCGCCGAGGTCGGCTTTGCCATTCGTCATTTCGGGGTCGATAAAATAAGCGCTACTTGAGTACTGGCGTCGATGTAATTGACTAGCCCGCTCCCTCAAAATTGCAGGCCTTGTGCCAAAATTTGGAACCAGTAATATGTGCATTTTTCAACAGCAAGCATAAGATTTCCACGAAGTAGTATATTCAGTTCACACACACACACATAAATTTTCATGTGTGTATGTGTGTGTGCATATATATATATATATATATATATATATATATATATATA
>NC_068983.1:55437635-55455521 GCF_001194135.2 Octopus bimaculoides
ATATATATATATATATATATATATATATATATATAGTTTGAAATCAGAACAGACACTGCTCTAAATATAAAGCATTCAAACTGACATTCTCCGGTCTCGAAAATAGATCCTCTACTCCATTACGCTTAAAACAGATTTAGAAAGGTGACGCTTAATGTTAACTATTTCAACCTACCTAATATACCACCAACCAGACAGTTAACCCACCAGCCAGCCCGCCAGCCAGTAACCCAGCCAACGAGTCAACCAGCCACACAGACAGGCAGTTACTCATTCATCTTGTCACTCAGTTGTGTTGGCCAACCACCCAACCAAACAACATGGAAGTCGGTTAGATGTATGTAAAGATCAAAATAGATAAAAAGTTAGGTGTGAAAAGCGAGGATGTGGAGCTGTGTTCTGTGTTAGACCCTCGTAAAGATTTGGATGTAGAAAGAGCTAAGCACAACTAGAATACGATAACATAATCGCAAGAGTGAAGATTTGCATACACTACACATACAAACACACACACACACACTCACAAACACACACACATACATACACACACTAGCACACACGCACACACAGAAACACACACATAGTATATTTTATTATAAGTGTGTATATATGTGAGCATGGGTCCACCGTCAAAAACCGCGTGTGTGTGTGTCTGTATCTGTGTGTTCGTGTGTGTATGTGTGTGTTGTATGTATATGTGTGCGCGTATGTGTGTATATATCTATGTATAATGAAATTATCAAGATAATCAACACGAGTTAAAATAAATTGAAAATAAAAAAGAAAATTATTGCACTGATAAGTATATGATAAAGTTCCATGATAAAAAGTTTGAGGTTCATATATGCATCATAAAAAATTCTTTCATCTTTTATACCGGTTTCACGTTTTTAAAGATAATCTTGACTATGTTGTAGTCTCGTGACCAAGTGTTGTCGCCAGCATCAAAAGATATAATAAATGAATGTCGATATAATAATAACAAGGGCTAGAATAATTGAATGGCGTTTATACTATCAAGGGGGAGGGGGTAAAAAATATCGTGTTCTCGTGCAAGACACTAAATTACTTGTTGCGTGAGAATAATAAGCTGTTAACGAGTAAAATGGCATCAGATGATTAATTCTACAATGAAATGATCTCCCAATTACAGGGATTCAATGTTTCTCGGCATGAATGCCTAGAAAATTCAGCTGAAGCTACTTTAGTTCTCATTACCGTTCCAGATTTTTGTGGAAAACCATATTAACATCAAAGATAACATATTTATTTTAGAGAATAAATTTCGATCTTTCAAGCATTCATTTTTCTTCAATATATTCTGATAATTTTTCCGCATAATTTTACCGTTTCTAGTCTATAATCCAAAACAATCATTAAATATAAATTTCTTACATCAACAGATAGAAGATTTACTTTTCATTTGTCATTTTCAGAAGATAATTTAATATATCTTGGTCGAATCTAAATTAATGGAACCTTTGCAAGTTCCACTTCAGCGTTTTGTGAAGTTTAGTAAGCTAAGGGAAATACAAGATATGCATTTCAGATCATATTTCGTATGTGTATTTCGTGTGCAAGATTCTTGATGTGGATACGTGTGTTGAAAGAAATACAATTAAACCTCGGGAGAGGCATTATGCCGGTAATAAATGCACGCACTGGTTCAGTCCTTTATTAATTTATATAGTTTTTTGTTAAATTATTTCATTGCACTCTTGCAATCTCTTCAGTAACTTGTCTCTCCACTTCCATTTATTTTGAATATATGATCTAGCGTTGTTTTGGCGTTGTTTCGAAACTGTTTGGTATGAGCATGTGAGTGTGTGCAAGCTCGTATGTGTGCACGCTCATATGTGTGCACGCACTTATGTGTTCGTGCTTATATGTAAGTATGTGCGTCCATATGTGTGTTTGTAAAAAACAACGCCAGATCATATATTCAAAATAAATGGAAGTGGAGAGACAAGTTACTGAAGAGATTGCAAGAGTGCAATGAAATAATTTAACAAAAAACTATATAAATTAATAAAGGACTGAACCAGTGCGTGTGTTTATTACCGGCATAATGCCTCTCCCAAGGTTTAATTGCATTTAAAATCAGTTATAATCATATTTTTACCGTTTAATTCTTTTCAGTACAAGGATAACAAGATTGTAAGCTTTTCATTATATTCTACTGGTTGTAGTTTTTATCCTTTAAGGTATTATATATTGTCCTCTAGCTTAAATAAAACAATTATTTTGCACTACTCACTGTAGACGTGGCTGTGTGGTAAAAGGCTTGCTTCCCAACCACATAGTTCTGGGTTCAGACCTATTGCGTGGCACCTTGGGCAAGTGTCTTCTACTACAACCTCGGGCCAACCAAAGCCTTGTGAATGGATTTGGTAGCCGGACACTGAAAGAAACGTGTCGTACATATGTGCGGGTTTGTACCCAACCACTGCTTGACAACCGATGTTGGTTTGTTTACGTCCTGTAACTTAACAGTTCGACAAGAGGCCGACAGAATTATACAAAGCTTTACAAAATGTCCTGGGGGTCGATTCTTTCGACTAAATCCACCAATGCGGTGCTCTAGCATGGCCGCATTATGAGTAAATGATTAAAAAGAAACTTTAAAAGGTATCCATTGAAATAACTACAGTCCCATTTCCGGTTTCTTTAATTATCAATTCAGTTGTTTTGCTTTCCACAACTGCTGATGTTTGACTTAATTAATTAACAAGCAGTTTATTCGTACCTTTTGAAGATGAATAACTGTTTATATTTCTTAACAGCCATTTCATCATCATTATTCTAACGAAACTAATCTTCACTGAGTCGCAGTTTTCAACAAAATTCTGAGACATCGTCCTTCATTTTATTCATTCAATCTTCGAGCTGTGGAGGCCAATTTTACTCTTTTACTTGTTTCAGTCATTTGACTGTGACCATGCTGGAGCACCGCCTTTAGTCGAGCAAATCGACCCCAGGACTTATTCTTTGTAAGCCTAGAACTTATTCTATCGGTCACTTTTGCCGAACCGCGAAGTTACGGGGACGTAAACACACCAGCATCGGTTGTCAAACGATGTTGAGGGGACAAGCACAGGCACACAAACACACACACACACACACACACACACACACACATATATATATATATATATATATATATATATATATATATATATATATATATATAAATACATATATACGACGGGCTTCTTTCAGTTTCCGTCTACCAAATTCACTCACAAGGCTTTGGTCGGCTCGAGGCTATAGTAGAAGGCACTTGCCCAAAGTGCCACGTAGTGGGAATGAACCCAGAACCATGTGGATCGTAAGCAAGCTACTTACCACACAGCCACTCATGCACCTATAATTATTATATAGATTTTTTTTTTTATCTTTTCTATTGCTTGTTTCAGTCATTGGAATGCGGCCATACTAGAGCACCGCCTTGAGGTGATTAATTGAGCAAATCGAATCTAGAGATTATTTTGAAGTGTGGTTCTTATTCTATCGGATCACTTTTGCCGAAACGCTAATTCACGGGGACCTGAACGAAACAGCACTGGTTGTCAATTGATGTTGGTTGGGAGAAACAAACATGATACAAATGCGAAGATACACACACACACACACACACACGCGCGCGCACACACACACACACACACACACACACACACACAGATGAATACATACACGACCGGTTTCCACACGGTTTCTGCTTACGAAATTCATTGACAAGGCATTGGTCAGCTCAGGGTTATAGTAGAAGACACTTGTCCATGATATCACGCGGTGAGGTTGAGCCAGGAAGTATATGGTTACAAAGCAAGCTTCTTAATCACGCAGCCATAATGTCTTCTATGATAAATTCATTTTATTCCCCTTTGTTTCTCTTGTTTGTTTCGTGGCATCGGTTTCTCTGTTCTTCTGGATAGGGCTTAATACACGGTTATCATGAAAGCGTGGGTCTGAATTGTGATTACTTCAAACTCCATTAGTGTAATCTGTACTCGATTTTATAATTTAATTAATGCACTTTCCGATTCTATATTCCTTGGACGAGATTCAAAGTTATTGCGTTGATTATTTCTTACTTAAGGCGAAAAGTTGTGGTTTCTATCTTTGACATTATTTTTTTTCTTATAACTATTTATAATACAAGTTTATATTTAGTACAACTGACGTAAGTAAATTAAAACCGCTTTTCTACTTCAAAAACAACCAACAAACACGAAAGGATATTGGAAAAAAAAAACATAATTTGGCTGATACTGATTAAGGTTAAACTTATAATTTGGAGAAATGGTTTTACTGATATGTCTGCAGAAAGCCAAGTCATAAAGGATGAGAGAGAGAGAGAGAGAGAGTAAGCTATCTCGTAGTGAATACTAAAATTAATTTTTTTGTAGGCGAAATCATCAATAAAAAATAAATACCAGATCCACATTTTGATAAAAATATTAAAATTAGAACATTTAAGAATTTTCTTGACAGTGTGGTCTATTATAGTTGTTTTTATTTTAGTAAAAGTTACATACGCTCAACAGCTTTCTATGTTATAGTACAGGTATGAGTTGTTCTTCCTGATCTGATAATGAATGGTTTTCTTTCGTGGTATTCTTCTGGATAATTACAATGCGATCTTTTTAAGAATTATATAAACGTTTCTGAAGAAAGTTTTTCACTTATGTTCTTCAGGAATAAGTTGACGAAATTGCATTTCCATTTTGTTCCATTTTAAATTTGACCTCATACTTGCAAAACTATTTATCGCGATGACAAGAGTTCGATTCTTCATTGGCTTAATTTGCGCAGTATTTGTCTCCATCTTTCCTTTTGCTGAATTCAATATGCATTTGTCTATGAAATGAAAAACGAATGACCGTTGAATGAGATGCCGTGCAGCATGTCTCGACTCTGCGCGATCCAAAATCAAATCCGAGCTACTATCATTAGAACACCGCCCCCACCCCCACCCACTTTACTCTTTTACTTATTTCAGTCATTTGACTGCGGTCATGCTGGAGCACCGCCTTTAGTCGAACAAATCGACCCCAGGACTTATTCTTTGTAAGCCTAGTGCTTATTCTATCGGGCACTTTTGCCGAAACGCTAATTTACAGGGACGTAAACACAACAGCATCGGTTGTCAAAGCGATATTGGCGAGACAAACCCAGACACACAAACATATACATACATATATACATACACGACAGACTTCTTTCAGTTTCCGTCTACCAAATCCACTCACAAGGCTTTGGTCGGCCCGAGGCTATAGCAGAAGATACCATGTGGTTGGTAATCCAAAATTTTAAAAAATGGAATGGAATTGAGAAGTCCTTAAATACACGTCAAAATATTTCAACTGAATACTCTTTTTACCAGTATACAAACGATAGGATAGGGTGAATATATATATGTGTGTGTGTGTGTGTGTGCGAGCGTACAGACAGAAAGAGAGAGATATATATTTATAAATGTATACATATATATACATACATATGTATTATCGTGTATACATACACACACACACACACACACATGTATGTATAATCGTCTGTATACGTGTGTATGTGTGCATTATATCTTATACACACAGAAGCATATCATAAAGAAATTTGCGTGATTCACATGAACAAAAAGAACAAAAGTTGACAAAAAAGTGAAAAATAACAAAAGAAAACGTATTCAACCCACAAGTTAACTTGATGTAATGCATAGCTATATATCTAAGCGCACGGATAACTTAGACATTCTTCAGAGAATTTTGGCAAACTCCATGGAGGGTTTTGTTGAAATCAGGAAACAAGATAATATTTCGGTGAATGCTCTCAAACCATGAGAGCTTTCATGGTTGGAAAGCACTCATGTCTTTCAAACAATGAGTTTGAAAGTGTCTAATGTTTGATATAGAAAAACCGACTCCTTTAGAAGCTGCAATGATGGAAGATAAATCTCATCTCATCTAGGTCGTCCCATGGGACGCCCCAAAGCTGTTTCTACATGTTTTCCCTATTTCTCTCGATCTTCTATAATTGTTCTCAGCTCTTGTTCTCAGCTCTTCCACACCAGTATCCTCCAGCAAGTTGTCGATATAGCTCATCTTCCTCCTTCCTCTCTTGGTTCTTCCTTCTGTTGGTTACCAGAGCACTAGCTTGTTAGCAATTTCATCGGTATGTCTGATGCAGTGTCCAGCTAGCCTCATCCTTCTATGCTGTATCTTCAATGTTACTTTTGGTAGTCCCTGGTACAAGTGTCGGCAGGAGACATTGAATGCCATTCTAAGTATCCTTATATAATAACCGTCCAACTGTGAGCGTCCATGTTTCAGCTCCGTATAGAAGAACAGACTCCACTGTTGCCAGAAACACCCTCACTTTCAATTTTCTTGCTAACTTTGAACTCCATATCTTTCTCAATTTATGGTATGTGCCCCAGGCAAGAGCTTTCCTTGCTACGATGTCTCTTTCAGTACTTTGCGTCCACATACCAAGGTATTTAAAGGAAAGTAGATGATAGGCGTGGTTGTGTGACAAGAAGCTCGCTTCCCAACCGCATGATTCCGGTTCAGCCCCACTGTATAGCACCTTGGACAAATGTCTTCTACTATGGTCTCGGGTTTTCCAAAGCCTTGTGAGTGGATTTTGTAAACGGAAATTGAAAGAAGCCCGTCGTGCGTGCATTTGCGCATGTGTGTGTGTGTGTGTGTGTGTGTGTATGCGCGCCTTTCAGTTTGTACCCCACAACCACTTGACAACCGGTGCTGGTGTATATACGACCCCCGTAACTTAACGGTTCGGCAAAAGGGTTTGATAAAATAAGTACCAAGCTTTAAAAATTGTGCTGGGGTCGATTCCTTCGACTAAAATTCTTCAAGTCGGTGCCCCAGTATTGCTGCCGTCTAATGACTGAAACAAGTAAAAAATATAAAATAAAAGATGAAAATTGTTGCTGTCGTTGTTGTTGTTGTTGTTTTTGTTTTTGGTTAGTTCCAAGTCCATTGGAAGTAAAGTCGGACGAAATGACGCTATGCATTTTGTCCGACGTTCAAACAACTCTGCTAGCTCGCCACCTTAACACGTAAATGCCGGTTTCAAATTTTGGCACTAGGCCTGCAATTTCCAGAGAGGGAAAACTTAATCTATTGAACCCGAAAGGTTAAAAGGCAAAGTTGACTTCAGCAGAATTTGAACTCTGAACGTAGAAACGGACGAAATGCCGTTGAGCATTTCGTCCGGCCTGAACACGTAAACTGATTTTAATATTAGTTTCATTTGACAATATTTGATCCGGAACCTTTTACGTATTGAAGAGATCAAACTGAAGTATCTAATTACTTATGCATTCTAAAGCTAATTTCGTCTTCCTTTGAACTCAGTACATGACTTTTATATTTGCTATTTCATACTCAGGTTAATAGACACAAAAGTGAATGCGCGTATGATGTGCGCACGATGAGTCTATGATGTTCGTCCGTATTTCTGTGTGGCGAGGGAGGTGTAACAATATATAAGGAAAGAAATTAATTAAGATCAAGTGTGATGTCTATACCGAATTTTCTAATTACTTTTGCATTAATATTAATTAGTTTCTTCTTTGAAGCTACTATTCTTTCAGAAGTCAGTTTCAGATCCTGCCGCTCTTAGACCGTTCGTTCGAGAACCTTCTCTCTTAAATCTGAGCTCATTTTCCTTGACAAACACTATAAAAGTAAGGTAGATATTAAAGATGTCCGGAAATTCGACCTTTCTTACTGATTCTGTATAAGAAATAGCATTGAATAATTCTTTCTGTAATCGCTAACCTCTGAGTGTGTGTGTTTGTGTGTATGTTACTCTGTGTGTGTGTTACTGTGTATGCTTGTTACTGTGTGTGTGTGTTACTCTGTATGTGTGTGTGTTACTCTGTGTGTGTGTGTGTGTGTGTGCGTGTGTGTGTGAGTCTGGTACCAGCAAACCGAGATTTTAGATAGTTACTTTACGGCCGGAGTATTGTAAGATCGAATCTTCTTGTCGGTCAAAAGATACAACTGTCATTTGCTTCCTAATGTGTATGTGTGCGTGTGTGCGCGCGCGTATGTGTGTGTGTGTGTGTGTGCGTGTGTATTTGTGTATGTGTGTGTGTGCGTATGATATTGATTTCAGTCTTTAAACTTCAGCCGTGCTGGGGCATCGGGATGAAGAATTTTAGTACATTTTCCTTCTCATTAAAAGCCCGGTACTTATATCGGTGTCTTTTGCCGAACTGCTACGTTACGGAGGCGTAAACACACCAATACGAGTTGTCAAGCAGTGCTGGGGCAAAAATACAGACACAAAGACAAACACATGCACACAGTCACGTACACGCACACACACACACACACATAGTGATAGACACTATGGCCTGTAGGTAGAATGTAAGAAGATACTCTTATACCAGAGATCTGCAACAAAAGGGATTCCGCTAAAGGAACCCAGGGCCATGTGCTGTGTTAAACATAGTATTTTTTTTTTACACGATGTGGTGTGTTAAACAGAATATTAAACCATGTGGTGGTGTTAAACAGAGTATTACAGGATGTTATAGAGTTTAACACCACTACATGGTGGTGGTGTTGAATGAGCACGTGGTTTTGTGGTTAGAGTACTCTAAGACCGTGGGTTCGATTCTTGGCGGTATGTTGCGTCTTTGAGCAAGACACTTTATTTCATGTTGCTCCTGTTAACTCAGCTGGCAAAATTGAGTTGTGCCTGTATTTCAATGGGCCAGCCTTGTCACACTCTGTGTCACACTGAATCCCCTTCAGAACTACGTTTAGAATACAGTTCTCAGCCACTTGCACGTTAAGTTCAAGAGCAGGCTGTTCCGTTGATCGGATCAACTGGAACCCTCGTCGCAGTAGCGTTTTAAGTATACTACTAGATTTGCAGTTTTACGACAGTGTGGGAAATGTATTATACAATAGAATCTCGTAGTACAAGCGCACCATTGTACAAGTAATTTGCTATACAAGCCGAGAATCGTGCGAATTTTTGGCTTGAAGTACGAGTGGAAATCCGCAGTACGAGCACACAAATTGTCCCATCTTTAAGGTAATTCAGTTAATAAAACCAGTTTACATATTTCTTTTGCATTCTCTTTTTTTATAATTGTCATTTTACATTTTACTTGTAACTACATCTTTTCTATTTTAAAATCCATAAAAAATTATTTTTGAGTGGTTTTGGGTGCCTGGAACGGATTAATTATATTTCAGTTAATTTGAATGGGAAAATGATATGTAAAACGAGTAAATCGTAAGACGAGCTCGGTCATAGAACGAATTATATTCGTATTGCGAGGTATCACTGTATTTTGATATATTTTACAGATCCATCGAAATTATGTCTAGTGGCCGCTTCTATCGACAATAAACTCTCCATATAAAAATATGCATTGAACTAAAAATCAATATTCAACAGACACTGAGATAAAAGTCAGAATAAATTATAACTAAACAATGGTCTGTTATCTCCTCATTATCGTTTAACAGATTAGATTCTTTTGATACATATATCGATAAAATTTGAACATTCGTTATTGATAGATATAAGCGTATCTTCATTGACAATACAACTCTATTTATTCAGCAGAGATTTAAAATCGAGTCTGCTTTTACGCGTTACCAAGTTTTTAAGTGGCTAACATTTACATTCAAATATTTACTGTCTGCAAACAACGAGGAACAATATTCGTTGATTAGATTTAATAAACTATCCACGATCTAATGCCGAAGGTTTCAATGAAGCACAACTTAACAAATATTTTTTTCCCTTAAATTTACCTTGTTAGGGGACACACGTTCCAGGCATATATCGTGTCACACACAAATACACGCACATATGTACAAGAATCACATGCGTAAACACATAGGGAACAGTGTATATATATATATATATATATATATATATATGCTCCCACATACACACACATACACACACACATCTATATATATTCCGACGAGGCAGCCCATAGCGCAACTCAGTCTCTGATGTTAACTGTTTTTTGTTTTTTTTATTAAAGCTACAGCTTTGAATCTGCTCAGGATTATCTCTCTTTAGTATTTCTCATTGATGAAGGCGAAGTAGGGAATCCGGCGGAATTTGAACTCAGAACATAACGGCAGACGAAATATCGCTAAGCATTTCGCCCGACGTGTTAACGTTTCTTATTTCTTTATTGCCCACGAGGGGCTAAACATAGAGGGGACAAATAAGGACAGACAGACGAATTAAGTCGATTACATCGACCCTAGCGCGTAACTGGTAGTCATTCAATCGACCCCGAAAGAATGAAGGGCAAAGTCGACCTCGGCGGAATTTGAACTCAGAACGTAGCGGCAGACGAAATATCGCTAAGCATTTCGCCCGGCGTGCTAACGTTTCTGCCAGCTCGCCGCCTTGAAGTTTAATGAAATATTAACGATTATTGGGTATATACAAATGAGAAGTTTCTTTGTGTTTAAATCTATTTTAAGATATCTTTTGCCAATTTTTATCTTTATCATTCTTTTATCTTTTCTTATATTGTTCTCTCATTAGACTGCGGCCATGCTGGGGCACCGCCTTGAAGAAGTTTTATCTGAATGAATCGACCCTAGTACTTAATTTTTCAAAGCCTAGTACTTATTCTATCGTTTTTTCTTTTTTTTTTTTTCAGGCAGAACCGCTAACTTACAAGGGCGTAAACACACTAGCAACAGTTGTCAAGCGGAAGCTGGGACAAACACAGACACAAAGACACCTCACCATCTGCCAATTCTACTCACAAGGCGTTGGTTGGCTGAAGGCTAAGATAGAAGGCACACTTACCCAGAGTGCCACACAGTGATAATGAACCCGGAACGATGCGGTTGGGAAGCAAGCTTCTTACCACACAGCCACCCTGCACCTATTCATTACGAGTTTGTACAAATATCAAAAATTAGATTGACTAGTTGAAGTATAAATTTTGTATATATTTGTATTTCCCTTGGTAACAAAACTATACTTTCAAAACTACCTGTCAGATGACAGTTTAGTTTAGTTCAAATATATATAAAGAAAATAATATTTATGAATATGAGAAAAGAGTTTGAAATCATCAGTTCAACTGAATAATCAATAAAGTGGTCCTGATAAAACCGGCCCAAACCGACCCATACTAGTCAAAACAAAGCCACGTTAACGGCACTTTGATATTTTACTGTTGACTCGAGTATATTACTGGTATTTACACTGTTAATACTTGACTGATAAAACTCAGAATGGAAAATAAGGATGTAAAGTGACGCAATCCAATACTGCACGACATTCTATCCCCCGTTTTACATAATCCTGCTGACCCCTTGTTGTATATATATTTCTGGGACAATTTCTTTCATTGACACACGGTAACTAATATATAGAGGAGGGTCGGTGCCGATTCAATCGATATTATATAGTATTGATTTTTTTTTACATAAGTACAATGTTTCAAATTTTTGAGATAGATCTAGTCAGTTGTAACGATTTTATTTTATCGATCCTGGCTGAGCATTCCGTCGGTTAACGACGATGAGTGTTCCAGTTGATCCGATCAATAGAACAACCTGCGAGTGAAATTAACGTGCGAGTGACTGAACACTCCACAGGTACGCGTACCCTTAACATCGTTCTTAGGGTAATTCAGCGTGGCACACAGAATGTCACAAAGCTGGACCTTTTGAAATACAGGTACAACTCATTTTTGCCAGCTGAATGGACTGGAACAATGTAATAAAGTGTCTTACTCAAGGGCACAACGCGCCACCGGGAATGGAACTCACCATCTCACGATCGTGAGCCAAATGCACTAACCACTCAGCCCGCACCTTCACTATCGACTCTAGAAGTAAGACTGAAAAAGTCAACTTCGGCTGCATTCGAAAACAAATCATAAAGGGAAATAACCTAATATTAAACGACATTTTATTATCCACTTCACGTGTTTTTCTCCCAATCACCCCTTCCTTTATTGGAAATATTTGTGACAAATTTCTGTATAGACATAAGGAAACTAATTTAGGAAGGAGATGATCAATACAGTATATTGTCGATTTAATCGATACGATATTGCATTGATTTCCCTTATAGGTATAGTTTCAAATTTTTAAGATTGGTCTACTCAATTATTACCGACTTTATTTTATCGATCCCTTAATGAGTAAATCACAACTTTGAGGGTTATAGCTAAATACTGCAAACTACTTTTTCCGACCTTTATCGGTTTCCGACAGACTAGCGACTATATAATATTAATAAGTAATAATTTTTAAGGCGACGAGCTGGTAGAACCTTCAGCAGACTGCACAAAATATTACGCGGTATTTCGTCCGTCCTTGTGCTCTGAGCCCAAATACCGCCCAGGTCGACTTTACTTTTCATCCGTTCGGGATCGATAAAATAATTACCAATTAGCTGAGCATTGGAGTCGATGTAATCGACTGACTCCACTCCTCTGAAATTGCTGGCCTTGTGCCAAAATTTAAAACCGGTAATTAACAGTTGTTATATGGAAGTCGTTAGAGCATTGGGGAAATGTTTTACGGTAATTGTATCAGCTTTACGTTCCGATGTCTAATCCCACTGATGGCAATTTTGCTCTGTATTCTTCCGGGGTCGATAGAATAAGTAGCGTCAGTGAAGAACTAAGTTCTAAATAAGCAACTGCTTCCCCCGCTACCTCCATTTCTGCCTTGTCTCGTGTAAGAAATTATTTGATAAACGTTGGGGGTGAGCGAAAGCGCGTGATCTAGTGGTTTGTGTGTTGCACTCACGATCGTAAGATTGTGGTTTCGATTCCATGACCTTGCAGTAGGTTGTGTTCTTGAGCAGAACATTTCCTTTCACGTTGCTCTAGCTGCAGAGGAATAATTCTCCGACGAACTGGCGTCCTCTTCAGGGGGAATGTAGTGATCTTGGGCATTTATACGCCGTGGAAACAGGGTAACCGGCCTTATGTACCCCAAGGCTTGAGACACCAACATCCAGATGCTGAAGATGATAACTGAAGGTAAATAAGCAACACTTACGCAGGCGATATAGCAATAAAAATAACAATAACTACAGCAGTCGTTTGGTAGAATTGATAGAGCGACGGACCAAGTACTAAGTGGCAGAGCTTAGTTATATGTCTTTCCATTCAGAGTTCAAATCTCGACGAGGTCGGTAAAATAAGAGTACCGTTTAGTTACTACAGTGGATCTTATGGCCTTCTATTCTGTCGTAGAATTCATATCTTCTTATTTAAGTGAGACATCGAGAGTAATTCTTTTTCTAGTATAGGAACACAGCTTGAAATTTTGGGGCAAGGGGATAATCGATTACTTCAACCCCAGGGCTTAGTTGGTAGTTATTTTATTAAGGACGAAAGGCAAAGTCGACGTTGGGGGAATTTGAACTCGGAAAGTAAAAACAGACGAAATGCGGTTAAGCATTTTTCCCTGTATTTTAATGATTCTGCCAACTCGCCACATGAGACATAAATAAAAAAAAAATAACAACACACTCAGAGGAAAGGTTTTTTAAAATCGTTTTTATTAACAGTTTATCTTTATCGCAAGACATTACAGCAAAAAACCAACTTCTAAACTAACAAACAAACAATTGAGAAAAAACAATAACAAAAAAACTGTTGAACAAAATTTAGAAATGCTACAAATGGACGTAGCTTTTCATTACAAACGTTCTATTAAGCTTACATTCATTCATGCACACATACGTGCATCACACACACCACGTTCAGACACGCGCCACTCGCACGCGTATCTTTATACACACATACATACATATATACATACATACATACATATATATATACATACATACATATATATATACATACATACATATATATATACATACATACATATATATATACATATATATATATATATAGATAGATATAGATATATATGTACATGCATATATACACACATATACACATTGGGTCTAATAGTCAAGGCGCTTGGCGAGGAGTTGCAATATAGACTCCGCCAGCACCCGAGTTAACAATTTTGCTTGGGAAGAACGGAAGTTGTTTCTTTTTAGAGCGAATGTTGTTGTAAATACCACTGAATCTAAATATTCTGATTGCTATTGTTGCTGTTGTTTGGTATCTAGATTCTAAAGTAGAATCAATATAAAAACGGAAACGAATAGATATATAGATATATATTATGTGCATAGGAAATAGCATACTAGCAGATTTACCACCTATTAAAATATCTTACATACCTTGTATACTCGTATACAAACACATCCACTCTCATATATATATATATATATATATTCGCAATCATGCACGCATATATACTTTAATAATAGATTATTGGTTGTTATTTTAATTTTTTTGTAGATATTTTTAAAAATATATCTCTGGTTACATTCACACGTATTATTGGATTAGTATACTAACTACTAACAGTTATAGACAATGGTAAAACTAAATTTTACTTATCATCTTTAGTTGATATCACCACGATCTATTATGCGCTATAGTTGTACACAGGTATAAACACACACACGATTATATTGATATGAAGAGAGAAAGAAGGAGAAAAATAATAGAATTGAATACTGAATGAACGAGGAAGATTGAACCGCTAAACAGGATTAAGAATTCTTCAAACACTACTACAATTGCATCGTATCAAAAACAGACGATAGATGTATGAAGAGGTTTTGTATGCATACGCACGCACACACGCACGCACGCATATGTGCACATACACATATATTATAACAGTTAAAAAAAAAAAGCATCCAGTATTGTTATGAAGTTAAGCAAAATTATTTGATATATTTTTTAGGAGAAAAATAAACAAACATTGTGTTAAAGAATATATATTGAAAGTAAACTATGCAGTGATAGATATTTATAGACTAAATATTAAATGTTATATAGAGTGCATTAAGAAACATTAACTAAAACGATAGAAAAATGTGAGAAAGTTCGTTTGAAATTTAGATATGTTGTTGTAATTGGATCAAGCACTACAGAAACCAGGTCGTTTTTCAGACTGAATATTTCTGTATCAGAATAATTAAGCGTGCGTTTTCACATCGTTGAGGACTAACATATAAAGTATGTGTGGCAGGAAAAGAAAAGATGAAGGAGAGGAAAAAAAATGAAAAAAGAAGCCAAATCATTGTTGTTATGATCAGTGTCGGAAACTACCGACCTTTTCCAATGATTTGGTCGCACATCCGAGGGACGTATTCGCCATGTTCGTCATCATCAGTATACATGTTTGGGACGATATCAACTTCAGTTACACATTGTCGACTATTTTGACATAGACAAGTGAACTGGTATTTCAAGGCTTCACCAAGTGCTCTATTCACGTAGACTTTAGCACATACAGCTCCATCGGTTGCACATACCACCTAGGAAAAAATGAATAAATAAAGAACATTACTGATATTAAGGTACAAACAATTTTACATTTAATATGGTTTCAAAATTTGGCACAAGATCAGCAGTTTTGAGGTTGTGGGTGTTCAAATGGTACTTATTTTATCGACCCCGAAAGACGAAAGGCCATGTCAACCTTGACAGAATTTGAACCCAGAACTTAAAGAACCAGAATAAATGCTACTAAGCATTTTGTTCGACTCGCTTAACAATTTTACCAGCACGCCGATATAACATTGCCATTAATATACATAATGGATGAAACCAGTGTTACCCGGTCCATTAATCGCTTCACCACGATAACGGTTTCAAATTTTGGCACAAGGCCAGCAATTTCTGGGCTGGGAGTAACTCGAATACATCCTCGGCGACATTTGAACCAGGAACGTAAAGACGGTCGAAATGCAGCTGAGCATTTTGCCCGGCGTCCTACCAATTCTGCCAGCTCGCCGCCTTACTCCATAACAATATTAAACTTCAAAGGACACACGTTCTCCTTGTTTGTCTGTATTACGACCATTTCCAGAGGAAAGAGACAAACAATAAAAGACAAAAGAGAGCAAAAGACCTGAAAATGTGAACAACTCAGAGTGCCATATTGTGATAAGTTACCACTTATTCTCTATATTGTTGTTATTGTTTTGATTACTCAAGCTCAAGTTTTCTTTCAGTTCTATATTTAAGAGATGAGGAATTATGTACATTATTTACATTTGACGGATATTTGTCCTCATCTTGTTTGTTGTTAACACGTTTCAGCTGATATACCCTCCAGCCTTCATCAGGCGTCTTGGAGAAATTTCGAACCTGGGTTCTCATTCCTAAGGTATTTTTCGATATCATCATCATTATTATTATTATTATTATTATTATTGTTATTATTATTATTATTATTATTATTATTATTATTATTATTCAGGTCACTGCCTGGAATCTAACTCGGAATCTTGGAGGTTAGTAGCCCGCGCTCTTAACCACTACACCATATGCCCATGGGCATATGACGTAGGGTGGAGGGTATATCAGCCGAAACGTTGTGTTAACAACAAACAAGATGAGGACAAATATCCGTCAAATGTAAATAATGTACAAGTTTGCTTTGATCAAACAGGCCTACGATGAATAGCATTTCAGCAGCGACTATACTGTTTCTTAGGAATAGCCACAATTACATTATTTTATGTGTCTTTCCCGAATTTAAGTCGGTAGTGCATGATTTTTAAGGGGTTTTGAATACTATTTTTTGCTAGTTAAGTCATCACAAAGATGGCTTGACTATTATCCTTCAGAAATGTGGATTCTTCATTCGACTAAGCAGAATGACAGAATACTGCAAGTACTTGAATGATAGAACTCAGCTAGATGCTCGTTTATACTTGAAGCCAGACAATAACAACAATATTCCTTTGAATATTGTTGTGTCGACGCTCCCAAGCGAAGAAGTAGGATCGCCCGAGACATATAAATAAAGGTAGTCTAGCCGTGGTAGGTGAGTTTGAGTAGCTGTTGAGTAGCAGTCGGTCAGTGGTTGAGTAGAGATCATCCGAAGGTGCTAGATAGCAGTAGCTTGAGACATAACAAATATATTTCTATACATTTCGCCTGTTCAAACATAAAGAATAAAATGTAAGCTACAGTCGTTGTACGTACCTTTTTACAGCGATATTCATAGATCCAGAGGTTATTTCGTTTCTCCCAACCTCTGAGGTAGAAAATGTTGTTCTTGCATCTGCATCTCTCCTCTCTCATATGGATATGCCAGCCATTAACCTCAGTCTCCATCAAAGCAGCAACTTCGTCGTCATTGCAAATCCTTTCAGGCATTATAGGACCACACAATTTGTACTGAACTATCATGTCCACTACACAAATAAGAGAAATCAAGAAAAGAAATGCATAAATATTGGCTGAAAACGAATGAACAGTGCAATGCGTGTAATATAAGCGTATGATGGTTTGTGATAGAGTCACAAGGTCGGCAATCCTCGTAGGAGATGTCTAATCGACTAAATCGATATTTAGTTGTACTTGAATTGTATTCAATGTATCGACCCCGGAGAGATTAAAATCGGAGTTGATCTCGCCGTGAATTTTGTTTATCATATTCTTTACTCTTTTACACTTTTACTTGTTTCAAAACATTAATGAGATGAAATGGATGATAAATATGATGGTATAATGAGAGAAGGCAAAAGCCGCCCGCCGAACTTTGCTTCTCTATAACACTGTTCTTTATAAAATTAAATTTTCACATTGAGGCTATGAACCTCGTACATAAAAAGTCATAAATTAAGGTATTTGCCTCTTACGATTTTTCATTACACAATATGAGGCTCTCGTCCTCTTAGGTTTTTTCGCCCGATATAGCCTTCGCTTCTCTCAAGCAAAACGATGGGTCTGGGTCGGGCCACTTTTCAATACTGAATTCGCCGAGGGGGAAGGAATTCACC